>NC_142931.1:27622616-27652616 GCF_046866305.1 Octopus bimaculoides | reverse complement strand
ACAGGGAGAGAAAATAGAAAAGGTTTAGTGGCTAATGATCTATCATGGCGAAATATATATATATATATATATATATATATATATATATATAGATAGATAGATAGATAGATAGATAGGTTTCTTTATTAGCCACACAGGGCTCAACACAGAGGGGACAAAATACAAATGTAGAGTTTTTCTTTTCGAGGGGGTCGAAAACAAAGCAGAAAAAAAACAAAAGTGGGGACAACGATGAAAAAAAAAAAAAAAAAAAAAAAAAAAAAAAAACATCGCAAAACGTTTGGGGTATTTACAAAAAATACGAAAAATACAAAAAATTCCCAATAAATGGGGAGGTCATCCGTGGAAAGAAAAACCTACGAAAAGACCACGGTAACCTCGGTCTTTTGCGTCACAGTTTGTTAAATAAAATTTCTCTGTTTACAAAATTTTAAAACGTTTTATAGAATCATGGTCAAGGTGGCTTCGTCATTTATACGTGCCATTCTTGCTACATGTATCCATCTTTTTTCGAAACATTTGCTAGACAACACTTGCCTCTCTACTCTCACCTTCCTTTTCAAGTGATACTTGAAAAAGTTGATGAGAGATTGACCAGAGAGGAAAGTATTTGTCTCTAATCCTTTCAGACGCGTCCACCAGATGCATTCTTTGGCCATAGCCACAAGTACGATAAATACAGCTCTTCCTTCCCGTTTAAAGGAAGGAGGCGTGACGATATTGACGATAGACTCGGTTGATAAACCGACTCGTCCCACACGCGACAGCAGTCGTTCGACATAAGCCCACAGCTCCGAAATGGTTGGACACTGCACGAGTGCGTGCAGAACGGTTTCATCGCTCTGACCGCATCTCGGGCAGGTCGGCCCCACATTTCGCGAGCCGTGTCTATAGAGCTTATCCCGAACGGGTAGCGCCTCTCGGTAACACTGCCAGGCCAGGGATCTCTGGAAGTTGTCCATAGGTCCCGGCCCGAAAGTCGTCCTGAACAGGCGGGTCAGGTATTCCTCGTCGACGCCCAGGTTCGCCCCGAGATCGTCGTCGTACCTGCCCTCCACTAATCCCCTATAGAATGACTTCGTTGTGATGCAGCCGCTCAAGGTCGACCCGGGACGGCAAAGTTGTTGCAGAGCAACGCGACACTCACGGTGCCATTCGCCATTCCTCGGCCTCTTTTTGATCCACGACTGCAGCTCGGTCATGGAGACGAGCTGCGGGAAAGCGCGTCGCACAAACGGCGACCACACCTGCTCACCGTCGTCTACGTAGAGCCGGAGATGTCGCAGTCTCAGCGCATGTCTGCGCATCATCAACCACGGCATGCCCAGCCCTCCTTTCAGCGGGTGTTGGCAACAAACGGATCGCCTCACCATCGGAACGCTTCCTTTCCACAAAAAGCGGAAGAGGATGCGCTCCATTTCGGTGATGGCGTGATCGGGACAAGGCACGACGGTCAGGCGGTATTCGATGACGGACGCGATGTACGCGTTCGCCACCTCCGCCCGACCTTTTAGGGACAGCTTCCTCTCGGACCATTGCCGGCAGAGAGTGGCCACCCTACTCGTTATCTCGTCCCAGTTCTTCTCCGTTTGCAGGTCCGGACCGAACCAGACTCCGAGCAACTTGACCGGACCGTCCGTCCAGCGTCCCACTACTGAGGCGCTGCCGGACGGTATGGGCTTGCTTCTCCAGGTGCCGAGCAGCAAACCCACCGACTTATCCCGGTTGATTTTCGCTCCCGTCACCGCTTCGTAGTCTTTCAGCGTCTCGCCGACAAGCTCGATGTGCTCGTGGCTAGACGCTATGACGGTGACGTCGTCCGCGTATGCCGACACGCTCGTCCCGCACCCCAGTTCTCGCGGGATGCCCCTCAGCGTCGCCAGCTTCCGCAGTAGTGGCTCGAGAGTCAATACGTACAGGAGCGGCGACAGGGGGCATCCCTGACGAACCGAACGTGCAATGTCGAAGGGTCCCGATAGACGTCCATTGACGCGAACAACCGAACGGATGCCTGTGTACAAGGCAGCCATCCAGCCGCGGAAAACGGGACCGAAGCCGGCCGCTTCGAGGACGGCCTCCAAGTATCGATGGTCTACCCTATCGAAAGCTTTCGATTGATCCAAATTGATCAGGGCCCCACCCATGCCAGGTTCCTTAACTACCCTCTCTATGATGTAGCGCATCAGATGGAGGTTGTCATGGATGCTCCGGCCCGGCACGGCGCACGTCTGCTCCGTGCCGACCAGTTTCTCGATGACAAGCGCCAACCGCTTGGCTAACACCTTGGCCAAAATTTTCATGTCTGCATTGAGCAGAGTGATGGGCCTAAAGTTATCTATGACGTCCCCCTTGTTTGGATCTTTCTTCAGCAGCGTTACCGCTCCTCGGCTCACAAAACCGGGAATGCTCCCGTTCTGCTGCCAGTTGCAGTACACGACCGCCAAGACTTCTCCAAACAAGTCTGGCATACAGTTGTAAAGCTCGTAGGGCAGACCATCCAAACCCGGAGATTTGTCCGTCGAGCAACCCGCCATCGCGTCCCTCACCTCCTCCGCCGTGATGACCCCTTCGCAGCACTCCGCCTCTCTTGCCGAGAGTCGTGGCAAGCTGTGCAGGTAGGCACTAAAATCCACCCTGCCTTCTCGCTCGCCACTCCTCCCGAACAGTCGGGCAAAATGCCGCTGAAACGCCTCGCACATCTTGCTCGGCTCGAGCAATTCGCGCCCCTGTTCGTCTACCAGAGACCGGATGGTGGCTCTGTTACCCCGCTGCGCCTCCGCCACCCGGGCCTCTCGTGCGGCTCCAACACCTTCATTCCTCAGAGCACGCATCCTTGCCCTGACAGCACACCCTTCGTGTTTAGCATTGAAGTGTTGGTCGAGGGCCAACCTCGCCGCTAAAACGTCGGATGCGATGCCACTTCGCAATGCCTCTTCTAACTTTATCACTAGCTCCCCCTCTTCTCTGTTCCTCTCTACAGCTAGTGCCCTGCTATACCTTATTGCTTCCGCCCTCACTGCTCTCTTGAGGGCAAACCACCATTTGTTGTTGACGATGGCTCCCGTCAAAGCCCTCTTTACTAACGTGCTAATCCGGTCTCTGAAAACCTGTCTCGACGGGAAAGACGCGTTTAGTTTCCAGTAACCGGGACCCTGCCTATGTGCCTTATCTAAGTCTAGCGTACACGTCACAAGTTTGTGATCCGTGTAGCTGACTATGTGGAACTGTGGACATCCTAAACTATCTCTATCTCTTGTCCTACACACTATCCTATCTAGATACGATCTCGACGACCCAATGCGGTTGCTCCAAGTCCACGTTGGCACATTTGGGTGGTCGAGTCGGTACCTGTCAGACAACTGGAAGCGTCTGAGCAGGTCTATGAGGCCTTTGCATCCCCTTCTACTTTTGTCACTCCCCACGTAGTCTAGATGCGTGTCCAAGGTAGCATTCCAATCCCCCACTAAAAGTAAGGGACGAGACGTTCCCAGGAATACTTCTAGACGTCGAAAGAAGTCTGACCGACCTGTTAAAGGAGGCACATAAACTGCCAGCAACCGAAAAGCGCCTCCATCGCTGCCGTCCACATCTAGGACAACCAGTCTACCCTCCGGGTCCGTAAATATCGTCTTTACTTGGAGATCCAGACTCTTGCGAAAAAGAACCGCCGTGCCACTACCGCCCATCCTCGGCAGACAGGGAGAAAAATAAATGTTAAACTGTCCGCCAAACATGGACTTTAGGGCCCGCGGTTCATGGAGTCTGGTCTCACTAATGGCTATGATATCCAAATTGCGTGACTTGATGTCATTTAAGAGGTACCCTTGTTTCCAAGGGGACCCTAAGCCACGCACATTCACACAACCAATCTTCACCATGATTCTATTTATACGTGTGCTTTAAAGCACAAAACAAAAGAACAGAGTGTTACTTGCCGTTAGAAAGTTTTGTTTCCTCCTTGGATTTTTCACCAAGGAGGCTATTGTACAATTTCTTGCACAAATATTTCTGGAATCCCCCTACCGAGTTGGGGTAGAGGGATTTTATTGTGTTGTGTAATGCTGGTGTTACATGAATAATTTTAATGTGTTTTGGCGGTGTTGTACGTGGGTGGTTGTTGGTTTTGATATCGTTATTTGTGATGTTTGTTTTAGAGTTGATGTAATTCATCAACTCTGTGTTTGTACTGTCTATTGCTGTTAGCATTGTTTTTTTTATATTACTATTGGTGTTAGTAGTATTTTCGGGAGATGTGAATCTCCCTGCTTTGTTTGTGTTTGCATTTTGTTTTGTTTTCTTCTTACTGCGCTTCCTCTTTCCTTTCGTAGCTATTTTCCACTCCTCCCCACTCTCTTCATCGGATGATGGGAGATCTGAGGAGTCAGAAAGAGGTAACGGCAAATTTTGTGCGTCTGTGTGTGTTTCTGTGAATGTTTGTGTTGCTGTTTTTATTGATGTTGGCTGATTGTTATTTGTGTGTGGTGTATGTGATATGGGGGAGGGAGAGGCAGTCTTGGAATTTTCTTTTTTTTCTTCTGTTTTTGCAGTTTCTGTTGTCTTTTCTGTTGTGGTTATTGCTGATATTTCTGTTGTTGTTTTTTGCGTTGCTGGTGGTGTTGGTAGTAAGGTTTTTCTGTTGGGGGTATTTGGTAGTTGCTTCTGTTGTTGTTGTTGTTGTTGTTGTTGTTGTTGTTGTTGTTGTTGTTGTTGTTGTTTTTGTTTAGCGGCCAGAGGGCAGTCCTTTTTCAGATGTGCTTCGCTGTTGCATAGGTAACAGCGAGGTCGCCTGCCCTCTACCACCACATACAGCTTGTGGTCCTCTGCCAATCTAATGTTTGGAGGAATTTTCTGTGAAGCCTCCTCCGTGATGTGGAGAAGGATTTCCAGATTTTTCCCTCCCCAGTTCTTTTCCTCTCCGACCGTAATCTCCAAAATATTTGCCTCCTCCATTTCCAGGCACACGGCCGATATCAGCCATTGGGTGTCCACCTCCGATGGCACATTTTTTATCATAACTTTGGTCACTCTCTGTCCTAGATAACTCGGTATCATTACCAAGTCATCTGTGCGGAGAGAGAGTGTCGAAAATTGTTTAGCTAAATTTTCATCCAGAAACCTTACTTGCACCGTTCCAAATTTCCTTCCCCAGGTGACATGATTCTGATAAGGCCAAATTTTTCTAAGACAAACTTCAATTTTATCTGTGCTAACATTTTCTACACGTCTGGTTTTTGTGTTTACCAGTTTATAAATGATGCACTTTTTGTTTTTCATTTCTATAATATCTTTTGGGATGTTAATTCTGACATCATCTCCTTCTTTCGTAAGAAGGGATTTTGTGTCTTTTATTTGTTTTTGTGTGAATGTCACTGTTGTTCTTTTTTCCTTTAGAGCATTTGCGAAATTTGTTTTTGTTGTGCTGGCGGACATGTTCTTCTGGATATTTTTGTTTATGTTGGTGTATGTACTGCCTGGTTCAAAGGTGGTGGTAGTGGCAGCAGAGTTTGTTGAACAGGTGATGGTGTCATTGCTGACGGCCGATAACTTTACTTCCTTGTTGTTGCTGTTGTTGTTGTTGTTGTCGTTGTTGCTGTTGTTGTTGTTGTTGTTGTTGTTGTCGTTGGTGGTGGTGATGATGGCGTCAGCAGCAGTGGTGCTTACGTCAGAGACATTTGTGACGGTTTTCACGCATGGTTTTGTAACCTTGGTTACAGTTTTGTTTTTGTTGTTGGTGTTGGTGGTGGTGGTGGTGGTGGTGGTGGTGAGAGGGCTGTTAGTAGCTGTACTCACAGTCTTTGTGACGTTTATAGCAACTGCGTTCGTGTCACTGCATGAGCACGCGCTATTCTGTTCTTTTTTCTCTTCTGGCATCTGAAGCCTCGGGAAATGCTTGTCAAAAGAACAAGACAAGCGTTCCAAAATTATGTTTCTCGACATTTTTCAAATGTCAAGAAGGAAATTTTTGTATTTTGCTAGGGCCGAAACTGCCCCTGGGGGTCAATTCCTGCCCTTGAAAATACACACAAATGAAGCCTAGGTGCTTCGCAACAAAATTATTAAAAAATTCCAACAAAATGTGGACAGTAAAAGGTCAAATAAACGTTTACCTTCGCAGCCGATGTGACAGCACGTCCGTGAGAAGAGATAGATAGATAGATAGATAGATAGAGAGATAGAGAGATAGATAGATAGATATACACACATACATATATATAGGCATGCATAAGATGTGTACAAATATGCATATAGTGCATATACTCACACATGCTGCAAAGCACAAATACTCACCAAAAGCAACACATACCTACACACAAACAAACAAATACAAATAACAAATACACACACACACACATGAGCAAATAGATATATTTGTGGTTGAATGTAGAATTGCAAATCATAATTTCTATGTTTACTGAATGGCACAAATATATTCTTCTTCACCATATTTTAAGGAATTTTTACTTTCATAGTGAATTTTTGCATTGATGCCAATAACCTGACTGTTTTGATAGCTATTAACTATTAAAAATAATTCTATGTAGAAATAATGAGCTGTGTACCATTTTGGTAACATTTAATAATATATAATTTGCAACATTCCCAATATCAGCCTTAAAGGTGATTTGTAGTTATAACTCCACATTTACCATAACAAATAATTGTATTTTGCAGGGAAAACATTATTTCACTTGTTATGAAAAGACATTTAACCACAGTTTTTCATTTCCAAACAGTAATCAGTTTAAATATTAGATTTTAAAACTTAACAGCATTTAGAATTATTGGTTGCAAATAATTTTTTCGGCACTCCTAAGAATCCATTAGAACTTGCCTGTATAGCATCAGCTGCTTAGAAACAAATTTGGCATGGTTCTGAGTTCAATTTCATGAAACAGCACTTTAGACAATTTCCTCCTCCTATATCTTTGGATAACTCAAGGATATGGTAGAATTAAGTAGAAATGAAATGCATGAAGTGAAATTAAGTAGAAGCCTGTAATATGTATGTATGTATATATATATATATATATATATATATATATATATATATATATATATATATATATATATATATATATATACATATATATATATATATATATATATATATATATATATATATATATATATATATATACATATATATATATAAACATAATTAAGTCTCAGCATTTTAGCTGCTATTTCTGAACTTCGGTATGTGGTGAAGCAACTGTTGCTGATCCCTTAATTATGTTTATAAATGTATAAGAACTTTTAAATAAGTTCTCCACCGATAATGGTGTTTACATACCGAAGGGCTTGGTAAAAATTATTAATTGTTAATTTATTAATAAATTGATAAACCTTTACCCTTTTAATTGTAATATATACATATATATATATATATATGGGTATTCTTTTCTTTTTACTTGTTTCAGTCATTTGAACGCGGCCATGCTGGAGCACCACCTTTAGTTGAGCAAATCAAACCCCAGGGCTTATTCTTTGTAAGCCTAGTACTTATTCTATCAGTCACTTTTGTCGAACCACTAAGTTACAGAGACGTAAAAATACCCAGCATCAGTTGTCAAGCGATGTTGGGGGGGGGGGGACAAACACAGACACACAAACATATATACACACACACACATATATATATACATATATATGACGAGCTTCTTTCAGATTCCGTCTACCAAATCCACTCACAAGGCTTTGGTCAGCCCAAAGCGATAGTAGAAGACACTTGCCCAAGGTGCCACACAGTGGGAATGAACCTGCAACCATGTGGTTGGTAAGCAAGCTACTTACCACACAGCCACTCCTGCACCTATTGCTATCTCACATCTCACTCTTGTTACATTGGTCATCAAAGATGTGATGAACTTGTAATTTTCCTCATTAGAAACCTGTTTTAGCAATACTCTTGTTCCCACATACATACACACGTAAGTGTGCATGTGTGTATTTATATATATGTGTGTGTGCACGTGTGTTTATTTGTATATATATATATATATATATATATATATATATTTATGTCTATCTATCTGTTTATCTATATCTATCTATGTATCTATTTATCTATCGATCTATATATATATATATATATATATATATATATATATATATATATATATATATATATATATATATATATATATATATATATATATATATATATATATATATATACCTTGATACTAAATGAAAGAATGTTGCCTGTAGCTTTCCCATTTGCAACTTTGTTCACATTTCTTGCAAAGGAATGAATTCAGAAATTCAATGGAACATATACAACAGATTTTAATTTCAACTTCCAAATCAGGATTCAGGAACTTAGTTCTTTCATTGCCTCAGTCTTCAGAAACAAATGCAAAAAAAAAAAAAAAAAAAAAAAAAAGGGAAAAGAAATGTCAGAAAGAAAGCGTTAACCATACTGCTTCAGTCTTCATACTGAAGAAAACTGTTTTGCTGATCTTGCTGATCTTCAAACTTGATATCAGTGAAAGTTACTCTTTTGAAAATGGAACATCGTGACTTGAAGGCATCTTACTATATTTGAAATTAGCTCCAAGAACTGCTGTACTTCTGACAAACAGTTTAGCATGACAGTTTTTGTTGCATTTGCTGCTGCTGCTACTACAACTAATGTTGTTGATGCTGGTACTATCTTTACACACACACACACTCTCTTTCTCTCTCTATTTCTCTCTCTCCCTCTCACACACATGCAAACATATATATGTATATTGGTCATATTGTGTAAAGTATAACTTTAAAAGAATAATGAATACATAACAAATGCAGTGTGAATATATTTTTGTACCTTCTCAGAGGTACTTTTTAAAAGTACCTTTGTTTTTTTAAAATACACTGGAATGTATTGAGATAACTGTGTCGCTGTCAGGGATCACCCCATTGATGAAAAAGTCATATATATATATATATTGCAGGTGCTGGTGCCATGTAAAAAGCATCTGTACTGGTACCATGTAAATGCACCCATGCTGGTGCTGCATCAGAGCACTCAGTACACTCTGTAAAGTGGTTGGCATTAAGAAGGACATCCGGCTGTAGAAACCATGCCCAAACAGACATGGAGCATGGGCAGCTCTCCAGCAGGTCAGCTACTGTCAAATCATTCAACCCATGCCAGCATGGAAAATGGACATTAAATGATGATGATGGAGGGGGGATGATGATGATACATTCATAGTCTTATACTTAATTGGTTCTAGATAGAAGCTTTTTATTTGATTATCATTTACAACATATCAGGATTTTCTTATCAGAATTATTACTAATGAAAAGTTGCCCTAAGGATCATAAGACAATCTACACAAGATTTTAAAGACTTAAGAACATATTTATCAAGGAAACAAGAAGAGGAGAGCTTAACAAAACAGCGGTTTGAAGGAAGAAACCACAATAGTAGAGAAGATAAGTATTTGTTTATATATTTAATGCCGGGAGCATCACAAAGCTAACTAGAAATTCAAAATAATTATGCAGTGAAGAATAATAAATATTAATTTGAATATTTAGTAAGTAAGAGAGACAAATTCTAGACATGTTTTCACCTTATTATGACCTTTTCAGTAATCTCTCTCCCTCCACTACTTGGTATATAGTGATGATAGAATCAATAAATAAAACAGTAATGTAAAAAAAAAATGTGAAATTAAAATTCTTTCAAGAATAAATGTCATAGAGACTACAATCAGCATAAAAACGGCAGTTAAGTTAATTCTAACATTTTGAATATAAGAAATATCAAAAATATAACTACAGAAATTATTAGATAGAAGAAAGTAATATTAGTCAATCACTGATATTTTTTCATTTATTTCAAAAAGTATGAAACACACACACATACACACACACACAAACATTCATATATACATGCATACACTTGTTCACTCATATACACATACATGTCATCACCGTCATCATCCTTATTTATCATCTTCTGTCATCTTCTTTATCAACTGTCATCACTCCTTCCTATTTCTTGCTCAGTCTTTCTCTTCTGCCATTTCTTTCACTAGGATAACTATGACACTTCTTTACTCACGTGTCATCTTCCAAACCCATCACAAATATCAGTATAGTCCACACTTTTACACACTACATCTGATTTATATCATATCCTGTTTCTTTCTCCCATCAATCATTCTACATTTTTCATAAAGATTAAAATTATACATTCAGCAAGGCACACTTGCCTCATTTCTTTCCAGCCTTTGCATATTTTCTGCATTCAAGACATATGCTTTGTGACCATGTAACATCACACTTCTTACCTAAGCATCATACAACTGCCTTCACTCAGAGAAAGAAAGAGAGAATCATTTTGTCTACTGCATACGTAAAATCTCTCCAAAACTCTTCTACTCTATTCATGCATTCAGCATAATCTCCTTCACTACTAGTTTTGTCTCATAGGTAAGAGAAGCTATCAAGGCGGCGAGCTGGCAGAAACGTTAGCATGCCGGGTGAAATGCTTAGCAATTTTTCGTCTGCCGTTAGGTTCTGAGTTCAAATTCCGCCGCGGTCAACTTTGCCTTTCATCATTTTGGGGTCGATTAAATAAGTACCAGTTATGCACTGAGGTCGAAATAATCGACTTAATCCCTTTGTCTGTCCTTGTTTGTCCCCTCTATGTTTGGCCCCTTGCGGGTAATAAAGAAATAAGAAGCTATCAAATTATTCTATGGAGCCATCCAAGAATTTGAGAGAATTTCATTTTACGTCATGGCAGTGTTGTTGAGAAATTTGGTTCTCAATCACATGGTTTCAAGTTCCAATCATTACACAGCACATTGGGTGTCTTTTATTCTAAACCTTGAAGTGACAAAGCCTTGTGAGTGAATTTGGTTGGTGGAAACTATAAAGAATCCAATGTGTGTGTGTGTGTGTGTGCATGTATGTGTGTCTATGAAAATGTATCTGTATGTGTATACTACAGAATGTATGTATGCTAATGGAACACACCTGACATAAAGGTAAAACACACTACCAACTTGTAGACTTGAACATATGATAAACATATTTTAAAACTCAACCTACCGTGTAAGAAAATGTGAAAATATTAATTTTGTATTTAAATGAAGTCTAATATTGTTTGGATAAGATATTAATTTTCAAATATCAAATATTGTTAAATTCTCAAGTATCTATTTCAATTGTCAGATATTAATTTCCGTATGTCAAATATCATTTTAATAAGAACTTTATTGATAAAACAAAATGTTAATACAATGGTTTAGAAATATTCACTTGATGTGAAAAAGCAATTTTAACCAAAACTAAAGAGCCTATGTTTTAATGACTGTTCATACTGAGCATGTTTATGATAGCAACTACAAAGGAATTTCTTTCTCTAAAGATTTATTAGATAAAATATTTTAAAACTGTATTAAATTTAGAATGAATTTGATATTTGACTTTCATATTCTGTCTTACTTTCCTTCTATCATATTATTCTCTTTATTCTATTGGTTGTTTTGCTTTTGTTCATTCCAACCATTATATGTTGTTTGTTTATTTTTGCTTTGTTTATTTGCTATTCTTATTGGAAAATAAAGATAAAATAAATGTTATGGGTCAAGAGAAGATAATATAAAGAATGGTTTATGAAAGATAAAATACCAATCATTAAAATCCGTTTCCAATGCTTTCATAAAGAAATTTATTAAATAAATCTTCATTTATTAGTAATATATCTGGTTCCTAGAAAAAAGGATATTGTCTTCTAAACTTCCTTGAGGGGCTTTAAGTAAGGTCTGATACTTTGCTCCCATTTCAAGACATAAAACAAATGATAAATGCATCTTCCCTTGTATAAGATGGGCATCTGTCTTAGCTATCATTCTCAGAGGCAAAATGATATTCTGGTAGTTATTTCCATACATCTAAGGGAAATGTCATGCATAAAATCAGGTGCATATAGTGGTTGCTGTACTGAGTGTGCTGCTACACCCAACGCTACCAAATTGCAAACAGGGGCATAACAAAAGTTTTCCATTAAGATTTGTGATTAAATTAATGAGTATGGCTAATATTTATAATGAATTTACCATTTTCGATGAATATGTAGCACATATCTTGCACACCCAGAATATATACCCCTGCATAAAATTATGCTTCCTTCTACAATACATTTAAAAATCCTTAAATGGATCTCGCCTGAAGACCTTTGAGCCAACATTTCAATACCCTGAGCATTCAAACATTTGACTGCTAGATTAGAGATAGAAAGAATATTTACAATTCCTAAGTGAAAGCATATTTACAACACTTTACAAAATCTGAAAATGGTTTTCATAATTATCAGAATTGCAAGTTAAATATTTATTAAGAACAAACATTTAGATCAGTTCAAATATGTTTGGGACATAGTAGACCGGCACAAAGGTCATATTCACTGCTATTGTTTACTTTTGAGAACAATCTTCACTTCTGGCGATAGGTGTTAAAAAACAAGTCATTTCATTACACCTTCTGGCAGAGCAGCAAATGCATTCCAAGCTTTTTGGCTATCATCAACACTGTGTTCTGTAAGAGAGACAACCTTAATATGACTCTGGAAGACTTCACTTCCTTATATTAAATCAGTCTTAGAACACGGCCTGTGGTACATGTTACTGGTGATAGCCAAGAAGCTAAAAATGCTTTCACCACTCTGCCAGAGGATGTAACAAAATGACTGCTGGTATTTTTTAACAACTATTGCCTTAAGCAATAATTTTTCTCCTCAGCAAACAGCAGTGAATACAGCCTTTGTACAGGCAGTGGATATGTCTCCTTTCATGTGCCTACTTCAAAATTTTATTTATTAAGACTTTTCCTTCATTTAGTTATAATTATGTTGGACACTATTTGCTTAATTAAATCTATCATTTCTCTCCCTCTGAGCAAGTATCACCAAGACAACTTTCTCTGACATGGTTGATGCAATGATCACAAGCTACACACCTTCCTTCTAAGCACCGCTGTAAATAGCAGAAATGTTACACAGGAGCTAAAACATTAAAACTTTGTGAAAATGCATATCAAAGTTCAAGGTCAATCTGTGCCAAGCGGCTTCACTCTGCGTGCTTTAGCTTTGTTACTATGGCAACAGTCTGGATATTTATTGATCAGGCCTCATATGTATCATCATCATTTAACATTCATTTTCCATGCTGGCATGGGTTGGACAATCTAACAGGAACTGACAAGCTGAAAAGCTGCATTAGGCTCCAGTTATTTGTTTGTTTTGGTATGGTTTGTATGTGTGCATGTATATAAGTGTGTGCTTGTGTGCATGTGTGTGTTTGAGTGAGTGTGTATTTCCTATGTGTTTGCTGCTTTGTAAATAAAGATTCCCCAAACAGTATCATTCATTTCCAATTCCAGACTGTCAGTAGACTGGGAAATTATTATCTCACTTGGAAACAGGTGGCAGTATTTGATATATAGAGCATCAAAATTTTAAACTTACACTGTGTCTCAATTAGTCTTGATATTAAATTCTAAATGTTTGTAGGTAACTTTTGGTGTGAAGAGCTATGCTCCTAGTCTTTGGTATTCTCATTTTGTTGCGATGTATCAAATTTCTGGTTCTTCTTCCTGAGTTTATTCAGCATCAAAATTATGTTCTACAATACTGTATAATACTTCCTGAACAATCACAACTTACTTTTGAAAAATGTTGCTCAATTTTAAATGACTGCATTCCTATATTTTAAAAAAATATTGCTGTAGTTTTAAAAAATTTCTTAAGTCTAAATAGCAAAATTAATTTATTATCCCATCTTATCTGTTGATGCTTAGCTTCCATAGTTTTTCTTTGTTTTAATCTTTTTCTGCTGTGAACGAACAACATAGGTCATACTTTCCATTTCTCTTTCTTACTTTGCATATGTTCACTTTATCCTCTTGAAAATTTCAATGTATTCAAGTAATTCCCTTTCACTTTGAATTTTCACTTTTAATGCAGAAATGTTATCATTAAATTCTAAATTTCTGATTTATTTTATGTATTTATTTATATATTTCTTTATGGAAGCTTCATCCGATTATATTAATTATATTAAAAGGTTGTCATGTTCTGTGTTTTTAATTAGTCATTTTGATATTATATTGTGTATTTTTATTTCTGCTAGTAAGTTATTATTAATTGATAGCTTTGAAAGTTAATCTGTGCCTGTCATGTCATATGATTAAATTTTCTGTATTCTCTCTATACATTATCTTTAGCATCTGATACTTCTTGCTTGAAGTCTTTGAAAGAATTATCAGTAAAATTAGCTAAGTATAAATCTTTATTTTATTC
Organism: Octopus bimaculoides; assembly: GCF_046866305.1. Taxonomy (NCBI): domain Eukaryota; kingdom Metazoa; phylum Mollusca; class Cephalopoda; order Octopoda; family Octopodidae; genus Octopus; species Octopus bimaculoides. Next base: position 27,638,311 of record NC_142931.1, on the reverse strand, counting down.
ATTTCCTTTCTTAACTGGTTGGATCTGCATTCTTGATGTGATTTTAATTTCTCTTTTAATTACAATATTCTCGTTATTTTGAAAATCATAGTTTTCTGTTTTATAAAAGCTACTGCTAGTAACATTTACAATATTTCTGTGCCAAGACACAATAAATAATTTATTAAGGATGGGCTGGCAGTAATACATTTCCTTTCATTAAACAGGAAATATTTTATGCATTTATCAAGCAAGAAGGATAGTACTTATGAGATTTTTGCTAAATCTTCAAAACTGGTGGATGAAAGAAGGAAAGAAATCACTACTCACAGATTCTCCTCATACAGGAGATAGAACGTAAAAGCTTATAACAAGGGTGGATTTTGTAAAAAGACACAAGGGTCTGGAGGTAATGCTGAACTGGAAGTTAGATGAAGTTAACCATTCAAAGATTATTTCTTATATATAAGATGTATCAAACATTGGTTAACAAAGAGTATATTTTATGCTTCAAGATATTTTTATATTTCTTGGATATAGAAGCCTTATGGTTCAGTAACTTTGCCAATGATTAAATGTGGGAACTGTCTTAGTTTTATGAAAACTTGCACTACTAATCTACTTGTGGACTGCCTTTGATCCTGACATCCAATGTCTTTCATTTTCAAATTGTCATATTAAAACTAAAACATTCCGTCATAATTTTATACAAGAACCTTTTCATGTATTCCAAACACCAACTTAATAAAGGAAAATGTTGATTATTAAATTCTTTCAGATTCTTAATTAGTTTCAAAGATAATTTAAACACATAAGCAGTGAATATTGTTAGGAATTGGATTAAAATAAGAGGGTTAATCAGATTGTTTTTGTTAGAAGAAGAACCATTGCCAGACACATATTGTTGTGTAACATATTAGTTTTCCCAAAGGAAAAGGCTTTACTTTTCCTTCTGTTAACTACTAACACAGAGAACTCATTCAGAAATTATAGTTAACATAATATGCTTTTTTGATATCTCTACAGTTGGGTTTATTATTCTATGAAAAAGTCACACATCATTATTATCGTTATTATTATTATTATTTAGAAAGTTAAAGAAGTGATTTTAAATTCTCAATCGCAGAATAATGCTAATAATATAGCCTGAACAGGAAAAACTATCCCTATTTTGCAGAGAAAAGGGATAGTTTATCCTGTTCAGGCTATATTATTAGCATTATTCTGCGATTGAGAATTTAAAATCACTTCTTTAACTTTCTAAAAGACATCTCAACGCTTCTAAAAGCAAACTTCATTTGTTTATTTACGTTTGTCGTAATTTGAATTTTTTATTATTATTATTATTATTATTATTATTATTATTATTATTGTTATTGTTATTGTTATTGTTATTGTTATTGTTATTATTATTATTATTATTATTATTATTATTATTATTATTATTATTATTATTATTATTATTATTATTATTATTTAAGGCAGCAGGTTGGCAGAATCAGGTGAAATTCTTAGCAGTATTTTATCTGCCACTGCATTCTGAGTTCAAATTCCACCAAGGTCAACTTTGCCTTTCATCTATTCAGAGTCAATAAATTAAGTACCAGTGAAACACTGGAGTCGATGTAATTGACTATCCCCCTCCCCCAAATTTCAGGCCTTGTGCCTTTAGTAGAAAGTATTATTGTCATTCACAGTTAAAATTTGATAGGAAAAGTTGATAGTCCTAATCAGAGATTTTCAAAATTATTATCTGATGGTCCTGTTCAGTTTCCGGTTCTGAAAAGTGCAATTCACACTTAATTTCAACACAGACATAATGCATTTGATCCTATATCAGATCTGATTTGGAATATGTATCATCAGATGTGTTCTAACAGTGGCTTATGTCTTACGTCTTCTTTTTTTAAAAGAAGATAAAATAAATTCTAGAAAATCTGGCAGAATTTGAAAGAGACACTCCTCTTGTACTGAAAAAGTGAATTTGCAGATTTTTTTTTTTCTGAATTGCAGTTTCCTACATTCATCATCATCATCATCATCGTTTAACGTCCGCTTTCCATGCTAGCATGGGTTGGACGATTTGACTGAGGACTGGTGAAACCGGATGGCAACACCAGGCTCCAGTCTGATTTGGCAGAGTTTCTACAGCTGGATGCCCTTCCTAACGCCAACCACTCAGAGAGTGTAGTGGGTGTTTTTACGTGTCACCCGCACGAAAACGGCCACGCTCGAAATGGTGTCTTTTATGTGCCACCCGCACAAGCCAGTCCAGGGGCACTGGCAACGATCTCGCTCGAAAATCCTACAGGAGCCAGTCAGGCGGTACTGGCAACGGCCACGCTCAAAATGGTGCATCTCATGTGCCACCCGCACAAGAACCAGTCCAGGGGCACTGGCAACGATCTTACTTGGCTTGCCGGGTCTTCTCACGCACAGCCCATTTCCAAAGGTCTCGGTCCGTAGTCATCGCCTCGGTGAGGCCCAATGTACGAAGGTCTTGCCTCACCACCTCAGCCCAGGTCTTCCTGGGCCTACCTCTTCCACGGGTTCCCTCAACTGTTAGGGTGTGGCACTTTTTCACGCAGCTATCCTCCTCCATTCTCACCACATGTCCATACCAGCGCAATCGTCTCTCTTGCACGCCACAACTGATGCTTCTAATGTTCAGCTTTTCTCTCAAGATACTTACACTCTGACGGGTATTCACATTGACATTACACATCCAACGGAGCATACTGGCTTCATTCCTTGCGAGCTTACGTATGTCCTCAGCAGTTACAGCCCATGTTTCACTGCCATGTAGCATGGTTGTTCGTACGCATGCGTCATACAGTCTGCCTTTTACTCTGAGTGAGAGTCCCTTTGTCGCCAGCAGGGGTAAGAGCTCTCTAAACTTTGCCCAGGCTATTCTTATTCTAGCAGCTACACTTTCAGCGCACCCACCCCCACTACTAACTTGGTCGCCCAGATAGCGGAAGCTATCGACTACCTCTAGTTTTTCACCCTGGAATGAGATAGAAGTTGTTTCCTGTTTGTTTGCAGTCTTTATTGCACCTGAACATCTGCCACAAACAAAAACTAACTTGCTAGTTAACCTGCCTTTGATGTTGCTGCACCTCTTATGTGTCCATAGCTTGCACCGGGTACATCTTATAGAGTTACTACCTACTCCTTTTCTACATACTGAGCAGGGCCATCTACCTGAAGGGGTTTGTGTTTTATCTACCTTCCTACTTATTAGGATTTTGGTTTTAGCTAGGTTGACTCTAAGGCCCTTCAATTCTAGACCTTGCTTCCACACCTGAAACTTCTCCTCTAGTTCTGATAGTGACTCCGCAATTAGGGCAAGGTCATCAGCATAGAGGAGCTCCCAGGGGCAACCTGTCTTGAACTCCTCTGTGATTGCCTGGAGGACTATATGCATATAAATCAAGAAACAATTTTCAGAAAGTCATGAGTGGAGAAGCAAAACAGGGTGTGTACACTGAAGCAAAGCAGTGGGAATCAAAGAAACTAAATTTGTTAGACACATTTTTTTTACTAAATAATAATCTCCTATGTAAAAAACATAAAATTCAGAAAAGAATTTTTACAGAAAATGATATTATTGCCAGTTGTATATTCTAAGTTTGGGAAAATTAAGTTTTAAAAAAATTTCTTCCATTTTTTGCAGATATTTTGGAAATAAAATAATGCGAACAAGTAATGGATGAGAGTATTTATTCTGAAACACTACCTATTACCCGTTGTCTATTTTTTATAAAATAGTTACAGTATCTTATAACTCAGAGATAGTAGAAAGTACATTCATGACATGAATATGCACAAAAGGAATTTTGTAAATCTAACATAATGATGACGGTATCCATATGCAGCCCATTGAATCTCACTGGAAGAGAGATAAAAAGATATTGAGGAACCAAAGTAATCAATTACTTTTTTCAAATGTACATGAAGGAATTTATGTAGAGAGAATGGATGTGGTAGCAAAAATTTACAGGGGTACATTGTGGTCTTACATATAGTGACAGACAAGTATCCATTCTAATTTTTAATTATTTTACATTAAATTATCATGAATTGCATTAAATTTTGTAAATTTTTATTTTTATTCTTTTATATTTGCAGTGAGATTTTAATTTGAATATTGCTGCATATGCAAAAATTCAAAATTGAATCAGAGGCCAAGCAATACTTTTGAAAAATTTCTGATTTGTGCTCTTCTAACGCATATTAGCTCTTTTATAATAAAAGTGACAGAAGATAATATTGTCTAAAATACATTTTGACTTTAAAAGGACATGATGGTCATGGTTGGAAAATTTTGGATTACAGATTTTTAATATGAAGGCTGATGTGAGTTTAAGCATATCTCAGTCTTGGGACATGAATGTGAATTGCATGTGTTAGGAAAGGCATCTAGCTGTAGAAACCTTGCCAAAACAAACTATGGAACCTGGTGTGGCTCCCTGGCATGGGTTGAACAGATGTTAAATGCTGATCATAGTGATGACGATGTGCACACACACATACAACCATCCTCTCCTATATATATATATATATATATATATATATATATATATATATATATATTTATATTTATATTAAGGGCACTACTATACATAAATGCTTCATTCTAGGAGGGACTCTTAAAGTTAAAACTACCATAATAAATTTATTTATTATGGTAGTTTTGACTTTAAGAGTCCCTCCTAGCATGAGGCATTTATGTATGGTAATGCCCTTAATATAAATAAATATATTTAAAGGGACAAATTACAAAATTTTTCCCTCATGAGGTTTTTTCAAGCTAACTACTTGATAAATTCCTGTTCTCCTGTTCTCACTTCTACTCCTTCATATCTTGAAGGTCCACTCTAATACTTTATCACCAACATTTCTCTCTTTCCAGCAATACCCCAATCACTGCGACCCTCTTTTCTCTAATGTGAGTAGCCATATAGCTCCTTTACAGCAAGAAACCTATTTTATTCTTGCTCATTCTCTCTCTCACTTCCTCATCACATACCATAACGCCACCTCCCTTTTTATTCTATTATAGCTTCACTCACCTGACAGGGATTTTAGTAATGCAAGTTGCCTGATGATTTAATGCTAAGAAAAAAGCACCCAGCCCCAACTACAATAAAAATAACAGCAACTGCACCAGCAACTTGCCTAATAGTGACAGCAGCAACAACAGCAATAGCAGCAACAACAGCAGCAGCCAGCAGTACCACCACCACCACTACCGCCACCACCACCACCACCAGTGCAAGAGCACAGACACAGAAGTATGTTGGAGCTATAGAGGGGCCCTACAAGTGATGTCTTAAAAATTACAGATCTTCTTTTAGGATCCAAGAGTGACACAACATTACATCCTTGACTAGCTATGTACGCCATTTAAAAGAAGGTACACCATACATAAGTAAATGGAAGCTCTTGGAGCAACATGGACCATACCTTAATGGGAGCAGATGATGCTAACGTTGCTTGGCTGAATGTAAGGAACCTGAAAAACTCATTTGACTCAGAGGCCTTCTAAATCCCCAAAAGTGAGGTGTTTAACTGATACCCTCATCAGAGAAATTCATTTTAGAAACATGGAATTCTCCACTTGCCAAGTAGTGAAAGAAAAGTGTGCATGTGCTGGCCAGATCCAGATACAACTGGAATTGGCCAAAGGGAGATAACTCCACCTTACCCAGAAGACAAATAGTTCAGTAGAATTTCATTTCAGGATTCTTTCACAATCCTGATTGATCAAGATTATTATCCTACCTCCAATTGTAAGAACATTACGTGCCTCAAGCCATCAATTCTGGTGAGCCACCTATACTGCTAAGAGCATCAATTCTGATGAGCCACTTATACTGCTAAGAGCCATAACCATAAACTATATGAATTATTACTGGTCTAAAGTTTTAGAGGGTACTTCTTTTTAGACATATGAACTACTGACCAGTATATATGTGTGTGTGTGTGTGTGTGTGTGTGTGTGTGTGTGTGTGTGTACATATATATATGTAATGGACTCTCTCATCGTTAGACAATGTATGGGTTCAGCAATTTCTTGATGAACAACCACACAGATTATTTGTTTATAGTGAGCAAATGTTTGTGCAGATATAAGCTCACTCCCTCCATCAAATCGACATTACCTGTACAGGTGCAATGGATGCCATATTTCAGATGACAAAATGTTCGCAGAGCAATGTGAAATGAAGTGCTTTGCTCAAGAACACAACACAACGCCTGGTCTGGGAATCGAACCCAAGATCTCGCAATCACAAGTGCAACACCCTAAACACTAAGGCATGCACCTTCATATAAATATACATATACAAAGTACAATTCAAGCGTGGATCGATGCTAGTGCTGCCTAACTGGCTCCTCATGCCAGTAGCACATAAAAAGCACCTTCCAAACATGGTCGATGCCAGTGCCACCTGACTGGCTCCCATGCCGATGGCATGTGAAAAGCACCCACTACACTCTCAGAGCGGTTGGCATTAGGAAGGGCACCCAGCTGTAGAAACCTTGTCAGATCAGATTGGAGTCTGGTGCAGCCTACTGGCTTGCAAGTCCCCAGGCAAACCATTCAACCCATGCCAGCATGGAAAACAGACTTTGAACGATGATGATGATGATATATATATATATACATATATATATATATATATATATATATATATATATATATATATATATATATATATATATATATATATATATATCATCATCATCATCCTCATCATCGTTTAACGTCCGCTTTCCATGCTAACATGGGTTGGACGATTTGACTGACGACTGGTGAAACCGGATGGCAACACCAGGCTCCAATCTAATTTGGCAGAGTTTCTACAGCTGGATGCCCTTCCTAATGCCAACCACTCAGAGAGTGTAGTGGGTGCTTTTACGTGTCACCCGCACGAAAACGGCCACGCTCGAAATGGTGTCTTTTATGTGCCTCCCGCACAGGCCAGTCCAGGGGCACTGGCAATAGTCACACAAACATAAATATATAAGTTGTCACTCTTACCAATACTGTTTCCTTTTCTATTATTATCTATAACTCTCTACCACCATACACTCTTGCAATTTTCAGCAATCCTCATTCTTCTTCCATCATCATTCTCACTTCTACTCATCTACTCAGACACATACCTCATGTGCAGTGAGGATCCTCTATGTGACAAAACAGCCTCACTTGCGGATTACTTACCTCAAGTTAATTGCGTGATTTTGTGTCTGTATCTGTGTATGTATGTGTGTGGGTGTGTAAGTATCACAAGAAATAACTACCTTAAAGTAAACTTGGACATAATACAAGATAATCTAAATAATGTTAAAATAGAATTATTTTAAATCTGTAATTCATAATAACAAATGGTAATAAAAAATTAAAAAATAAATAGTATAATGAAAATGTATAGTTTGCCGTTGTTTTGTTAACATCTGATATTAGTTTCTGCACCATTTCAAGTAAAAGACTGTCTATATCATTGTCTTTCTGAAACAGTTTTACGTGGGCTACAGATTTAATTGAGAAGTAGAAGCCAGTTATTAAAAACAAATCTTTTATTAAAGAGTCTCAGATTATTTGTTAGAATATGCGTCTTATCAATATCATTTGGTGTTGATCATTTGTTATGCTTCTAGCCTCTTCTAAAAATTACATGACTACAGCTAAGTGCTACTTTAATGAAGCAATCTCAGTTAAAGATTACGATAACATGGGAATATGATTCATATATGCATTTTGAATTGTTTAAAATTATTTCTAATATATTAATTATATATTTTTGGAAATGTAGATATTTCTGAGTAAATATTAAATGATGTGGAATTGAACGTTATAACATCAACTATCTAGTACATCGACTCCTTTTTTCTATACTAAATGAGCTTATTCTATGAGTCATTCTGTTGGTAACCAGATATGCTATTTTTAACTGTTAAATTACCTCCAAGGGAAATAATTTATTGGATGAAGTCGAATGTTAGCAAATATATTGATTTATAATACACAGATGATAAATAAAACATTTGTTTTGTTTTTTATTTCCATAGAGCATTTATAAAATTGTATTGCTTTTATTATATATATATATAAATATATATATATATATATATATATATATATATATATATACACACACACACACACACACGCACGCACACACACACACATATATATATATATGTATATACACATACATATATTTATTTTTTAATGCATATTTATACTTTCTCTTGCATATTTTCCAACTATTTCTCTTCAAATCTGGTATTTATCATGTGTTTTAACTTATTTTTGAAATGCCATTCGTTCTGAATATAAAGATTCCCAACAGATGAACAATGTTTGCAAACAACAAGTAAGTGAAACCAATTTTAATAGTAGCCTGCTGCAGGAAGTATTTAGCTGGGTACAACTAAACTATGAAATATACATTTATACATATTTTGAATTTCAGTAATATCTTAAACAGGACTACAAGCAATTCATGTCAAAATTTCATAACAACATATTACAAAACGTTTGCCATAACAAAGTTAAAATACAAATTCACATTGAGTTAATATCAAGGGATTGAATCTTCTGATGGCATTAAGGAAAAAAATCTAGTCTTATACAGGGCTCAAAGAAACTCAGTCAGGAGCGTTCTAGCAATTTCAAAGGTAGGAAATCAATAAAATAATATATCAGGATCCTTCTGATTCGGCGGACACCATTTTTTATTTAGGTTTTATTTAGTGTGTTTTCTACCAAAACACTTTAAAATTTCGTATACTTGTATATTTTGTCTTATAGAACAGAGAAAAATTTTTATATTCAAAGTTATTTCATGTTAAAAGTTGTTGTATTTCGGTAATTTCAACCAATCACTGATGTCTATTGAGGTGGAAACAATTACTGCTGTGGTTTGTCAACAACACGTTGTGGCAGTGTAATGGGATCTTTTCCCTTGAATAAAATTACTGCTGTTGTTTGACAACAACAACTATCGGCGGTACTGTTATTTATGACATCGTTCGTGCGTTTGTACTGGTTTTAGCTTTAGGGTTTTAGGGTTAGGGATAGGGTTTTAGGGTTAGGGTTCGGGTTAGGGTTATGAGTATTTTTGCCAAATTTGGTGAAAAATTTGTGATGGTGTATTGAACAGATTTTCACCAAATTTGGCAAAAATACTAATAATCCTAACCCTAACCCTAAAACCCTATCCCTAACCCTAAAACCCTATCCCTAACCCTAAAACCCTAAAGCTAAAACCAGTACAAATGCAAGAACGATATCATAAATAACAGTACCGCCGATAGTTGTTGTTGACAAACAATGGCAGTAATTTTATTCAAAGGAGAAGATCCCATTACACTGCCACAACGTGTTGTTGACAAACCACAGCAGTAATTGTTTTTACCTCAATAGACGTCAGTGATTGGTTGAAATTACCGAAATACAACAACTTTTAACATGAAATAACTTTGAATACAGAAACTATTCTTAATAAGGCTAAGAGAAAAAGTTTTATATGACACATTCTACCAGTATCCCAAGATTAAAAGTGTTTTGTTAGAAAACAAATGGTGTCCACCAAATCAGAAAGATCCATATATCAGTACATGGGATAGCTGTAAAGGTATTTGTTTTCGAAACTGTCCATAGTATATTTTTACTGGTTCTTGTTAGTGAGCTGTGGCCAATCTATCTCAGCTGAATAATTTCCTTTTAAGTATTTTAGTTTTATCATATCAATCCCAGTAATTATTTCAATCAGCTACTTCTGTTATCAGTCTAAATTTGGTGGATTATTAAGTTAAGCTTTTGTATCTACATCAGTTTGTGTATCTGGAAACATATATACTCTATATACAGTTTGAACTGCTGGAGATCCCCTTCATCGGCTGTCAACCAGAGAACACAATGATGTTGGAACCTACAAATAGTATAACATTTTACAGTGCTACCAAGCAGCATTGATGTTATTAAGTAATATCCAAGTTATTTCAGCTCAGATTGTAGAACATGTTTTTTCTTTTCTCATTTATACAGCAACCACACCAAATCAAATGCATCTGGAGTCACTCAAACTCTGCAGCAACTATTCACAAATATACACACATGCAAACATACTTGTGTGTATATGTGCATTAATGTCACTGCTTTAAAGTGCTTTTCAAATTGACAACTGAGCATTTACAGATGTTATGGCTCTATATTCAGATTAGAGTAAAATTCATTGCAAATATTGAATTGACTGGGACTTTACAATACATACATAATGCCTATATAAATATATATATATATATTTGTGTGTGGGGGGTGTATCTATCTATCTATCTATCTATCTATCTATCTATCTATCTATCTATCTATCAGTCTATCTATCTAACTATCTATCTAACTATCTATATATATATATATATAGCTATATATATAATTATAGATTGGAGACTGGTGTTGCCATCCAGTTTCACCAGTCCTCAGTCAAATCGTCCAACCCATGCTAGCATGGAAAGCGGACGTTAAATGATGATGATGATGATATATATACATCATCATCATCATCATCATCATCATCATCATCATTTTAACATCTGTTCCTCTATGTTTGCATGGGTCAGACAGAGCTTATAGAAGCAGATTCTCTATGACTGGGCACCCTACAAATATAGACATGACAGGCTTCTTTTAGTCTCCATCTTCCAAATTCACTTACAAGGTTTTGGTTGACATGAAACTATTGCAGAAAGCACTTATCCAATGTACTTCAGTGGGACTGAATCCAGAACCATATTGTTGGGATACAAACTCATATATATAAACATACATATATATGTATATATTCATGTATAATACATATATATATGATATATATACAGTAGCAAACAAAAAATGAGAATGATTAAAAAAAATTTATTTCGGATAAGCTAGTTAACTTACAAATTCACAATTGGTTTCATAGATATGGTTAACCATTAGCTAAATTCTGTGAAAAATCTAAGTTTGTACAATGGACTTAATAAAAGTTAGTAACACTAATACTAATTTTGTACAAACGTCTCATGCAAAATAAGTGAATGATCAAACCAAAAATGTTTCAAGTAACTCAAAACCATAATAATGATTGAAAGAAATGTAAATATGAACTTAATACAGTTAGTATGATGTTTGTAGACCTTTGTTGGAGATCACCTCTGCACATTGATTGCAACAGAACATAACAAGTTTCCTGCACAAGTCAGGTGTTACTTTCTTCCATTCTTCTTCTATCTCCCATAAATTCATCATAGTAGTAGGTGCCCTTTATGTTACTTTGTCTCTAAGTATCTTCCAAAGGTTTTCAATTCGATTTAAGTTTGGACTTTGTGGTGGCCACTTCATTACTTGGATATCTTGTTCAGTAAAAAATCCAGTGACACACTTTGCAGTGTGACAAGGGCGTTATCTTGCCTGAAAAGGAACAGTTGATTCAGAAATGCTCGTAATGATGGGATCATATGCTGTTTAACCAAATTCAAATAGATATTAACATTAATAGTCCCTTTAATTTGCACTAGAGGGCTAATTCCTTCAGAATAAATCATTCCCCACACCCATGATGCTTCCTCCTCCAAACTTGGCAGATTTCTTCATGCTCTTGGATTTTAGCCAATCTCCTGCGAAGCGCCTAATATACTGTCTACCACCTAAACTTACTAAATTGAATTTGCTTTCATCACTAAAATGAACTTTTGACCACTTTTCATCTCCCCACCGTTTGTTCTTCTTGGTGATGGTAGGTTTCATTGCCAAGGAACAAGTCTTTAATCCAAATTCCTACAGATGATGAGATACTGTAAAGCAGCTCACTTCCATACCATTATTTACTTTTATTTTCTTAGAAATTCCAGCCTCAGTCTCGAAAGGATCCTTCAATACATACTGTTTCATGGCTCAATCATTTCAGATGGTGATTTTATGTGGTCTACCAGTTGCCTTTTTTGGTTCAAAACCTTTAGTTTCTTCACAGAGCTTAAGAACACGTGAAACTACACTCTTTGATCTCCTTACGTCTTGTGAAATAGTGAAGAGAATCATTCCTGAAACTTTCATCCTGACAATTTCTTTTTGGAGGTCGGGAGTAACTTTAGTGTGGCGTGCCATATTTGGAAGCTAGCACAATACTGAGACAGTAGTAACATTGAGCCTACAGATGTACAGAATGTTTGAAATTTCTCTTATTTTGTACGTGAGACATTTGGATGAAACTAGTGTTAATGTTATTAATTTTCATTAAGACTTTTGTACAAACTTAGATTTTTCAGAGAATTTAGCTAACGGTTAACTGTGCTTACAAAACCAATGACGAATTTGTATGTTCACTAGCTTTTCTGACATTTAAAAAAAAATATTAATCATTCTCTATTTTTGCTTGCTACTGTATATATATATATATATATATATATATATCATCATCATCATCATCGTCGTCATTTAACGTCCGCTTTCCATGCTAGCATGGGTTGGACGATTTGACTGAGGACTGGTGAAACCAGATGGCTACACCAGGCTCCAATCTGATTTGGCAGAGTTTCTACAGCTGGATGCCCTTCCTAACGCCAACCACTCAGAGAGTGTAGTGGGTGCTTTTACGTGCCACCGGCACAACGGCCAGTCAGGCGGTACTGGCAACGGCCACACTCAAAATGGTGTGTTTTACGTGCCACCCACACAAGAGCCAGTCCAGGGGCTCTGGCAACGATCTCGCTCAAAAGTCCTTACACATACCGCGGGCACAAGTGGCAGAAAGGTGATGCTGGGTACAGCTGACATTACGATTTCACTTTCGCTTGCCCCAACAGGTCTTCACAAGCTGAGGTTCGTGTCCAATGAAGGAGACGACGTTGGCATGGGTGCCAGTCGTCGAATTTAATTTGATTTCGATTTCACAAGCCTCAACAGGTCTTCGCAAGTGGAGTTTAGTGTCCAATGAAGGAAGGTATGCATAAGTGGACTGGCTGAGGCCTTAGATTTAGGTCTCACTTGGCTTGCCGGGTCTTCTCACGCACAGCATATTTCCAGAGGTCTCGGTCAGAAGTCATCGCCTCGGTGAGGCCCAATGTTCGAAGGTCGTGCCTCACCACCTCATCCCAGGTCTTCCTGGGCCTACATCTTCCACAGGTTATATATATATATGTATAGGGTTTCTTCTTGTTTCTGTCAACCAAATCCACTTACAAAGCTTTGATTGACCTGATGCTATAGTAGGAGATACTTGCCCAAGGTACCACATGGTGGGACTGAACTATGTTGTTGAAAAGTAGACTTTTAAACATACAGCCTTGCAGGACAGTTTTTTTTTTTTTTTCTAGCAAATTCATCTTATAAGGTATTGCTAAACCCAACTTTCCAAGAGAAGACCCTTGCTCTAAAGCACTGTATAGTGGATTTGAACCCTGGGCCACACAATTGTGAAGTAAAATTTGTTAAGCATATGACTATACTTGTCATATCAAAATCATATATATCATAAAGAACTCACTTAAAAAATATAAATTGTAACTGAGAATTTATGATTGAAAATTATGCTCTCTCACAGGAATACCTGCTGCTGGAGCCTAGAAGCAGGTATAAAAAGGGGAATTTGACATGACAATCAGTCGGACGCTGACACTCGATGCTGCATCAAAGAGGCCAGGGAATAGAAGAAAGAAGACATGCACCCAACACCAGAGCTGAAGACACCTCCGAAAGGGGGGGCCCCGCCACGTCAAAACGGTAGAGGAGTAGGGGCCGAAACCGGACGTGGTTCCTCCTGATGATGTCTTGAGCTAACTGGATCCTAATCCACCAAGGGAAGGTATGTCAGAAGAAAGTAATTCAACAACGCAGGTTGATGAACTGTAGGACGTGTGGCCAGAACCTCCTAGAAAATAACCATAGCGAGGGACATTCCACAGTTGAATTAGAACAGTCACAAACAGTGAAAGAAGACATGCACCCAACACCAGAGCTGAAGACACCTCCAAAAGGAGGAGCCCTGCCACGTCAAAACGGTAGAGGAGTAGGGGCCGAAACCGGACATGGTTCCTCCTGATGATGTCTTGAGCTAACTGGATCCTATAAAGGAGCTGTTGTGGTAGCAGACCACGAAACATGGTTGAAATTCCAGAAATCCATTATTCTCACAGAGTGTTCCTCTTTACTCCATGATAAATTTAGGAATTAACCCCTTTCAGGTTAGGTTCAAATATTTATCTGCTTTTCTGGGACAATTAGACCAGTATTATTCTTCATTATTTTACAGATTTCTTGCAGTGGTAGGCTACAGATGGCTAACATAGGAATGTATCCATTTTTGATACAACAAAATAGAGTTGAACTAACATGAGACAGAAATTTCTAGTTCCAAACATGTTGATATCTATAAATACCTTAAAGGTTTATAATTTATTAATATTTTCAAATTCAATCTTAAGTCAATTCCTCAAATCAAGCAAGTAAGAGTTGATTGGTTCAATCAACAGTAATTTATTTTTTTTATGATCTTGAACTCTTAGTTACAATGTACTAATTTTCACACTTAAATATGCTCTATTCTTCTGCCTTAATGCATTCAGTATCTGAATTAGAAATAATCAGTAATTTTTTGGTCTCTTCAGACTTCAGATTCTCATTTAGATAAGGCAAAAATATTGTTGGTTCTTAAATCAAAGTTTTGTAGGCAATGCATGAGTTCATTGCATTTATTCATCTTCAAGTTGTGATCTATTGGAGCAGTTTAATCTTGCTATACCTTAAAGGATGTCTATAAGATTAAACCAAACTGACATTATTGTTAATTGAAAAACTGATCTTTGACAGATATGAAATTATGTATATGCAAATATGTATAACGAAAAAAGGGCAGAGAGAGAGAGAGAGAGAGAGAGAGAGAGAGAGAGAGACTAATAATGGTCAACTTAATCTCTACATGTTGTTAATATTTAATTTATTTAAGACAATGAGCTGCCAGAATCATTAGCACCTGAGGTTAAATATTTAGTAGCATTTCAGCCGTCTTTACATTCTGAGTTCAAATTCTGCCAAGGTCGACTTTTCCTTCCATTCTTTTGAGGTTCAATAAAATAAGTACCAGTTGGGTTCTGGGGTCGATGAAATTCACTTACCCCTCTCCCAAAATTGCTGGCCTTGTACTAAAATTCGAAACCTGTATTCGATTTATTCATATGAAAACTATTCATCTGAAATAACTAAGCTGTAGTAAGTTATCAAGTGGTTTATATACTCACATAGTAAGGCAATATGATAATACTCTGCCTTTCTTACTTGTATGTTATAGGACAATGAATATGACTAGTTATTTTCTCTTCTATAGTTACTTAGAAGAGGCCAGTACCTACGATCTTTTTGAAGGGCCACCAAGATCTGTGGGGAAAAGAGGCAAAGATCTTAATATCCTGAAACCAGTGACTTTATCTCAATGTTTGCAACAGCGTTAACTTCATTGAGGCACTGATATTAAACAGGTAATTGATTAAATCTACCCTCCAGATCATATTTAAACAAAAGTTTATATGAAATTAATCAAAAAAACACTAACACCATGGATTGCTGCTGCTTTCAGTAACACACTGGTTAACTAATAAATAAATCAGTTCCTTCCGGTTTTAGAAATAAACAAATCTCAGTTTATTTTGAACCTCCATGGTATGTTGTATTT
>NC_142931.1:27595116-27620116 GCF_046866305.1 Octopus bimaculoides | reverse complement strand
CTTGGCATCCTAACCAGGGAGATATTTATGTATTACAGTATTTCATTCTTAAACACCATGAAATAGATAGGCATCATAGGAAGGAAAAAGGGGGAAAGGGGTGAAACATTAATAGACTTCATTCCTCCCCTCTTACCTCTCTCTCTCTCTACATCATCAACTTCCTTTTCCTTCCTCTTTACAATTTGATATGTTTTGATATGGATGAGTGAACAGTGGGTCACCTTCTGCAAATTATTTGACAAAATAGAACATCAAAGAAATAACCAGTGATCTGAAACAGTTACTAATATTCAACAATAACATAGCCTCCCTTGTTTGCTCTGCCAAACAATAATGTTAGCTAACTGCTAATATTTTTCCTAACTATTATATTTTAGTATAAATACTAAAATACAATGGCTGGTGTTGAAAATATTGGAAACAAATAGACCGACCTTTTTATTACATAAATATGTACTCAGCACCCATCTATAATTAACTGTTCAATTAATCCATATTATGATGACCAAGGAGAACAAACCCATATCCTGCATTAGACAGTTAAAACATTTTACAAATTCACTAAAAAACGTCTGGTAGTTTGCTTTAGAAATAGTTTAGGTCCTTTTGCTAAATCATGTATTCCTACATGATTTTGCATCTTTTCTCTTTTGCATCATTACTAACACTATACTCATCATGATTTTCATCAATATCATTATTACCACCGCCACTACCAGCAACAACACCACCACCAACAACAACAACAACACTGAAAACACTACCATCTCTGCTACAATCATTATATTTTTTGCTTTCTCCATGTCCTAACATTAGGGATTTTGACCTCAGAATTTCAAACTTCACAACTATTCACTATGAAGAAGTGAAACAGAACCAGTGTCTGTGTTTATCCTTAATATAATGACTTCCTGAGACACAAAATAATACGTTTCAACACATGATTTCACATCATGAATCTTGCTAACCAAATACAAAAATGAACTGTTTGATTAATGTCCAGTAGATTTCATATTGTCTTTACTGATCCTCTCTCTTTCTCAATGGAATATTCCTCCTACCTGTCATGTTCTTGCTTTCCTTGTTTTTTCTGTATATTTTTTCATGTTCTTTTCTTTTTCTCAGTTTACTCTTGTGTTTATTATTACTTTTGTTGTTGTGTAGCCTCCAATACTGGCCTAGGAAACCAATGATAGGTAGTTACTCTATCAGACAACTAGGTGAGCTCCATAATCCAATGCTCCAGAGGTATTGCATCTCTACCAATTTGACAGGGTAAATGAGAAAAGGAAATGTAGCTCCATCAGTTTTCCTGATGGATATTCAGTTGATCAGTTAAATAGATAACCTGTCATTAAATTAATATGTAAGTGTTATTGCATTAATATATATATGTAGTCTCTGCAACTACAAAGGGAGATTTAACAGCAACTCCTAGTGGGCTACATAACCATGTAAAGATTCTCTCATTTATTTATCAGGTTAAACATGTATTGTTACTATACTTCATACAGGTGTAACAACATGAGAGATAAGAAGCAAAATGGGTACTAAAATTATATAGTGTATAATGAAATTTTAATTAAAATTAACCTATAGTCAGGAGAAAAATCATAATCTTGATTATTAAACTCTGGTCAAGAAATCATAGGGAAACAACTTTGGCATTTAAATCAAAATCGATTAAGAATGTAATGCAATAGTTGTGGATCAAAACCCTGAACATGGTTTTGGTCTAATTAGACTTCATCAGCAAAGCATTTTCTAATCAATACTAACAGACCTAAGATGCCTTGAGAACTTTTGTGAACAAACTCTGAGTAGTCAGTGATTACCTTACAAGAATGACTTGGAAGTTAATCAGTATCTTGTACTGTTTTAAAGAAATATAGAACATTTTGTTTAGAAGTGGTTAACAAGTAATGAGAAGGAAAGCTTGGCTAATGTTGATATTAACTTTTGAATCTCAATTTATTTCACTGGATTGAATGGGGGAAATTGCTGTTACTGTTTCTACTATTGTTGCTGTTTTTGTTTTTGCAGTTGTTATCAAGAGTAGTAGCATTTGTGCTGGAATAGACTAAAAACTAAGATGTATTATGTCTAAGATGTATTATTGGATTTGGCTCTTGTCATATTTGGTATTTCAAATTAGCCTTTCATCTGACTACATTATTATTATATTTTTCTCCTTTTAAAAGAGACAAAAACTTTCTATAAACAATAAAGAAATCATTACCAAATTTACTTGAGTACAATGCAAACTTGAATATAATTCGACCCCATATTAATCCTTTTGTTACCATATTTCTTTTGAGATGCTCTGTGTTTCTTTCAATTCATTTTAAATGTAACAAAGAATTTAGTAAAATAACTTAGTTATCATTAAGCTAGTGTTAGGGGCATAAACTGTGACTAAGTTTTGGTGGAAGATTTTAATTCAGAACTTATGAAAACAAGACATTTGTACAACAGAGCCAGAGGCAGTTTCAGTGGAGTTGGTATCGAAAGGGTTAATATTAGTAATATATATAATTTTTGGTTATTTTAGCATGAGGCTAGCAATTTTGAGAGAAGGGGGAAAGTTGATTATATTGACCCCAGTGCTCAACTTGTATTTATTTTATCAACCCCAAAAGGGTAAAAAGCAAAGCTGACCTCGACAGTATTTGAACTCAGGATGCAAAAAGCCAGAAGAAATGCCACTAAGCAGTGCAATAATGATTCTGTCAGCTCTCTGTCTTATCTTTTTATATAATACAACCACTGAGTACAACCATATTTACATTTTTTTTTTAAAATGCAATATAACTGCAAATTCTACAACACATAATATACAAAAGCTAAAATTCTTAAACACAAACACTAAAGCTAGTACGGTTATTGCTTTCACTCGGAAACTTTTGTTTGAAATCTATTGAGTAAAGACTGTTGAACAGGTTTTTAAAAAAAATGCCATTTTTCATAAAACGAGCTTATCACATAAAAGTCATCAAAATTTGATTCATCATTTGACTCTCCAAATAACTCCAACCATTTCTTCTTGATTTACCTTTTTTTTTTTTGCTTGTAACTTTACAAGCATTGTAACACTATGTCCATCTTTTATTTTGTTTTTCATCCATTCAGTGAATTATTTTTCCTGTTTAGGATTGTGAGGTTGGTTTTTCCCCAAGAGATTACTCACTGCTTGGCATTTTCTGTAGTTGAGCTTGTGTTTTTTTCTCTACAGCCTAATGTTGCGCTCAACAACACCAAGTCTCCTAGAGGAAGCACAACTATTCTTTTCAACAAATTCTATGGGGGATGTGATAGTAGTGATAGTGATGGTGATGACAGTGAAAGAATGACAATGGTGATGATAATGATGATGATGAGAGGGAGGAGGTTAATTGTATAATGACAAAGATGGTGAAGATGTGAAGGGGAGGGTTTATGTGAATAGTGAGAATTTGCAAAAAAACAAAAGATGAAGATGGGTGTGTAAACAACAAACAAATGTATTAGTTTAATGCTCAGGATGTAAGAAAGTCTTTTACATTTCAAGCCTATGCTCTTTAACAGAAAGGAACACAGAAATAAACTGGGAGAGAAAATAGAAAAAAGGTTTAGAGGCTAGCGACCTATCATAGTGAATGTGAATATATATATGTGAATACATATATATGTGGATATATATATATGTGTGTGTGCATGTATACATGTGTGTGTGTGTGTGTGTGTACATGCGCGTATGTGTATATACTCTTTTTTACTCTTTTACTTGTTTCAGTCATTTTGACTGTGGCCATGCTGGATCACTGCCTTTAGTCGAGCAAATTCACCCCAGTAACTGCTAAGTTATGGGGATGTAAACACACCACCATCGCTTGTCAAGCGATGTTGGGGGGACAAACACAGACACACAAACACACACACATACATATATATACACATATACATATGTATACGATGGACTTCTTTCAGTTTCTGTCTACCAAATCCATTCACAAGGCTTTGGTCGGCCCAAGGCTATAATAAAAGACATTTGCCCAAGGTGCCATGCAGTGGGACTGAATCCGGAACCATGTGGTTGGTAAGCAAGCTACTTACCACACAGCCACTCCCACGCCTATATGCATAAAATGCAAAATTTTTTTTTTTTTGTAGATTAGGTAGGCATAATTTGCCCTGCCTTTCAATCTCAGTATTAAAGCTACATGTAGAACTGCTGTAGTACACATACTGTGTACATTCCAACAACAATGTTTTTTTTTACGCTCTACAAAGGCAGAAGTAAATCTGCCTCCATCTCAGTCATGCACCTGTGTTTCACTTTTTTTTGTGTGTGTTTTACTACATAAACATCACCGACTGCCTACCCTGAGTAATTACTTATGTCACATGCTTGGTATACATGTACATACATGCTAATATTAATATACATATATATTTATATACATATATGTGTCCATTTACTTTTAAAAGAATCAGGAGTGATTTAATGAAGAGCTGTTTGCTATTTCTCGCATGGTGAGTGACAATGAGGAGGCTTCTTTGGTTCATTATTAAGTTTATTGTTTTTTCGTTATGTTATGAGAATATAAACTGAAATGATTGCATGAATAATTGAAGAAAGATATTTAGAGCTGGGTATTTTTGGTAAATACCAAATATCCTGCCCACTGGTAGAGATTACAATGCCTTTTTTCAAATATGATAAATTCATTAAAAAATAAATAGTCTCCAAAGACTAGCATGGTGATCCATTCAGTCTGGAAATTGGTTCCAGTTCTAGCATTTCACTCACTCCCATTTGCATTTTTGTTTCCTCTCTTGGTTACCATTTCAATTACACAGAATTTAAAGCTTCTCTTTATCATCTAAACTTGAAATATTTGTCTGCAATGCTAAACAATACCACATGGGTCCCTGCATAAATCCCAAAATTGGTGGATGGAATAAAATTTAACAAAAAATTAAAATATATGTGGTTTCTATATGTCTTTTTCTCCTTGTTTTCTTCTTTAACTCTATCAAAAATGCTTTTACAAATGTGTAACAGTTAATACCATTTATCATGATAACGTAGCTAATTAGGTATGTATATATATATATATATATATATATATATCATCATCATCATTATCATCATCATTAATGTCCATTTTCCATGCTGGCATGGGTTGGATAGTTCGATAGGACCTGAGAAGATGGAGAGTTGCACCAGGCTTCAGTTGTCTGTTTGGCATGGTTTCTATAGCTTGATGCCCTGATACCCTTTCTAATGCCAATCACTTTATGAAGTGAACTGGGTCCTTTTTATGTAGCAATATATATATATATATATATATATATATATATATATATATATATATATATATACATATATATATATATACATATATATATATATATATATATATATATATATATATATATATATATATATATATATATATATATATATATATATATATATATATAATACAAAGAATATATATACATGTATACACACATATATGTACATACTTACATCTACATGTGTATATACATGCATATCAGGGTACAGGACGTTAGAACAATAAACTACAGACAACGGAACGAACACATAGGAAAACAGAAAGCCCCTTGGAATATCCCTTATATATATCATCATCATCATTGTTTAACATCCACTTTCCATGCTAGCATGGGTTGGACAATTTGACTGAGGACTGGTGAACCAGATGGCTACACCAGGCTCCAATCTGATTTGGCAGAGTTCTTACAGCTGGATGCCCTTCCTAAGGCCAACCACTCCGAGAGTGTAGTGGGTGCTTTTACGTGCCACCGGCACGAAGGCCAGTCAGGCGGTACTGGCAACGGCCACGCTCAAAATGGTGTATTTTACATGCCACCTGCACAGTCCAGCAGCACTGGCAACGATCTTGCTCGAATGAATTTTCACGTCACCGGCACGTGAAATATATATATATATATATATATATATATATATATATATATACATATATATATATATATGGATATGTATATGTGTATATGTATATACAATTTACAATACGTTGCAGATAGCTATTATATGTATATATGTATGCACATATATATATGTGAATGCATGTGTATGTATGCATACACATATACACAATTTAACAAGCTAATTCATAAAGTATGCATACACACACACACACACACACGCATGCACACCTTTTTCCATTTAGCCTTTCTGCTAAGAGGTTAAATAGGAAATAGAACAAGAAGCCTTTATGCTATCATCTGACATTCTTAAAAATGCAGCAACACTTTTGAATCATAACATACTATCTTAAAAAGCAAGAGACACATTGAATAAATCACCCCTGGAATTAGTATCTCTTATATAAAGCTATCTATTTATCTACATACCTTTCTTTCTATCTTGTGCCAGATGGTAGCACTAAGCGATTAAATATTTATGATTTGTCTGGAAGCAAAGTTCAACCAAACATTCTTCACCTTGTAATCTATTACCCTCGTTCTTCTTCCACTCATAAAGTTCTCCCTTCATTACTTATCTATCCATCTGATTCCCATTACAGTATCTGCATATCAATTTCCCTTAGCTTGTCACCTAACACTCTAACCTTAGTGTCTAAAGACCTTAACTTTCTAGTTTACCTTCTTGAACACTTCTTGGCTTGTAATCTAATATCCTCATTCTTCATCCACCTGCGACAATTTCACCACTTTATATACTCTTGTTAGTGTGTGCGCTTATCATATCTGATTCTTACTACTGTATCTACCTGTCAGTCTTTGTTGGGCAGTACTGCAAAAAATTACTTTTCTTGTCTTCATCTGAAGAACCATTAGAGTTAAAACCGGTGGGGGTGTAAGGTAAAAAGGAAATTCAAATTTTTGTTTTAACATTAATAAAATGAATACAATTTTTTTAGCTCTATCATGTATTTTCAACATCGGGTGATCACTCACACACACACACACACACACACACACACACACATATATAATCATCATCATCATTTAACGTCCATTTTCCATGCTGGCATGGGTTGGACGGTTTGACAGGAGCTGGCCAGCTGAAGAGCTACCAGGCTCCATGTCTGTTTTGGCATGATTTCTACAGCTAAATTGTGGGTAGAAGTACAATGTATGGCCACCATTGTTACATTTAGAGCTCTACATAGATGTTCATCATCCAGTCTGCTTCCTGTATAGTTGTCAAGTAACTTCTATACCAAGTGGCATTATTAGTTATGATCTACAAAGCAAATGTAAGAAATACAAGGATAAATTAGAATAAATACAAGTTGATATTAAAGTTCCTATGTGCATTTCACCATTATGGTAGTTTAGACCCCTGCGATAGATGTGCAGGTGTGTGTGTGTGTGTGTGTGTGTGTGTGTGCATGTATGTGTGTTTGTATGTATGGTGTTGTTGTGATACTGTGTGTTTAGGAGAGAGTATGGTAGAATGTAGGATAAGATATGGTAGAAGGTGGTGAGCTGGCAGAAACGTTAGCACGTCGGACGAAATGCTTAGCGGTATTTCGTCTGCCGTTACATTCTGAGTTCAAATTCCACCGAGGTCGACTTTGCCTTTCATCCTTTCGGGGGTCGATAAATTAAGTACCAGTTATGCCCTGGGGTCGATGTAATCGACTTAATCCCTTTGTCTGTCCTTGTTTGTCCCCTCTATGTTTAGCCCCTTGTAGGCAATAAAGAAATAAGAATGTAGGATAAGATTTGTTAATCTTAAATTATAATGTGAATATATATGTATACATATATAGATATAAGCATGCACACACACACACACACACATACTCACAAACATATATACATAAATATATATATACACGTGTAAGATATATATATATATATATATATATATATATATATATATATATATATGTATATACAATATATCAAGAGAGAGCAATATGTTTGTTCTATGAATATACTTTATTGTCAGCTATAAACCAGTAGTCTGAGAAATTTAGTCTTCTGTATAAAGATGAATTTTCCCAAACCAACTCTACTATCAGATTTAAAATCCTTCGTATTAGTGAATATATTTTGGTCCTCTATTACATTGTTATGATTAATTCTTCTTTCATCGTTCACTATGAAACTCATCTGTAAATCTAAAGCAAACTGAAATCCTTGACGTTTTTGTTTCTATCACTTGAATAAGTTAAAGCTTTGAAAAAGTCAAACATAACCCCTTAGAGGTAATATATACATACTGTCTAAACCAGAGATACAGAAATTCAAAATAAATAGCCATTCTAGATATGAAAATATGGTAGATGTTGTGATGATGATTGTGGTAACGTGGTGGTGGTGGTGGTGGTGCTGAAATACTGAAAGAAGTTTATGTATTTGTCAATATATCTGATCTGAAATTGTAGTTTATAAGTGTTCCACAGAAATAAGATTAATTCCATTGTTAAAAACTTCAGATGACCTTAGATATGGTGTGAATGTTATGCTATAGATAGAATTCTGTTCTGCTATTGTTTTTAACAGAGGTGTAACTTCAGATACAAATCATACTTTATATATACGTATTTTGTCCCAGAAGCTTTTACCATTTTCTAGTGATTTGTGATTTATATGGCCATGAGGAATGATGAAACTTAATAAGGAGCTTCTGTTATTATACAAGTGAATCATTATAACCGCAGACAGACAGGAATTTTTTTTTTCTTCCAGTGAATTAGCTTATATTTACAATGAAAATGGTAGCAGTTTTGGTTTTATTGGTACCACAATACATTTTGTGTGAAATGTAACATTGTGCAAAAGTTGGACAATCAATATGAGAAAAACATGAAATACGTTTATTCATTTCAAAAGTCAAATAAAGCACTGTCAGTAAAGTACAGATGTTTCAATACTTCACTGATATATGGGTGTGTATGTGTGTGTGTGTGTGTGTGTGTGTGTGTGTGTGTGTGTGTGTGTGTGTGTGTATGGAAAATATGCCACAAGTCTATAAATTAACTAGTTTTAAAATATTCATTTAAAATATAATTATTAGCGATTATGTATCTTTTTTGTGGGTAGCTACAAATAAAGATTTAACTCGTTTGCTGAAATAACATTATCTTTCTTTCAATTAATTGCGAAAATAACAAAGAATTAAGTAAAATAATCTTGTCGTTATTAAGCTAATATTTGGAACATAAACATGAAATTTTGATAAAAGGCTTTGATTTAAATCACCTCTGGTTCCAAGGCTCTGTTTTAACAAGAAATTTATAGCAGAGAATCAAGGGTGGTCTCAGACAGGGTGGTATCAGAAGGGTTTGCAGACTCATCTAATGCATGTCATCAACTACAAGTGAGATCAAAACAAGTATTGGCTCCTCTTCCTCTTCCTCCTCATTTGCAATCAACATTTCCATCATTTTTGTTATTATTATCCACTAAATTATTTTCTGGGTCCATAGTCTTGCAAGCTTCATGGCAATCTCAATATTGATGGTGGAATGAAAAAAGGTACCCAGTACATGCTGTGAAGTGGTCAGTATTAGAAAGGGCTTGTAGCCATAGAAACCATGCCAAAACAGACACTGAAGTACAATACAGTTTTTGGACCCACCAGCTTCTCTTAATCCATCCAACCTTTGCCAAGATGGAACCTGAACATTAAATGGTGATGATGATGATGATGTTAATTCATTTAATAGCAACTGTACAGAAGTACAGTTGTATGATTGTAAGCACTACACAAAATTTGTAGCTTCAACACAAACTGTATGATTCTATTCACATCTAATGTCTATGATAGAAAGAGAATAAAGTATTATTGCCATCATTATCAACATCATCAGCATTATCGTTATTGTCATCATTATCATCATCGCTGTTGTCATCATCAATAGCAGCAGTGGTAGCAGCAACATCATTGTCATCATCATCATTTTCATTATCAGGAATATCATTATAATTATCATTGTCATTGAAATCATTTTTGTCATTGTCATCATAATTGCCATCATCATCATCATCTCATTGACATTATGATTATTGTCATCATCATCATCATCATCATCATCACTACCATCGACACCACCACTTAGGTCAATAGTTCTCATCATTTTACCATTATTAACCATTTTAACAAATAAATAATCCTTTAGGACTTATATAAAATATTCCCAGCTCTAGAATAGGCACAGTATGTCCCTGTATGTCATAAAAGGTGACTAAAAATGTTTGGTGACATAAAGAGTTGGTGACTAAAAGGGTTGGAAACAGGAAACACATTTAGCTGTAAAATACTGACTGGAAAAACCTCCAACTCATGCCAGCATAGAATAGTGGATGTAAAATGCTGCTACTGTTGCTACTGAAGTTGATGAATTAAACTGAAAGTTATTTTCCAAAAATCAACGTTTAATACTTTTCTTGGGAAAATATTTCTCAGATTTTATTTGCAGTGAATGTTGTATTGTGTCCATCATCATCATCATCATCATCATCATCATCATCATCATCATCATCATATCATTTAACGTCTGTTGTCCATGCTGGCATGGGTTGGATGGTTTGACTGGGCTGGCACGCTGGAAGGCTGCACCAGGCTCCAGTCTGATTTGGCATGGATGCCCTTCCTATAGCCGGATGCCCTTTCCTAATGCGAACCACTCTGAGAGTGTAATGGGTGCTTTTATGTGCCACCGGCACGGGTGCCATTTGTGTGACACCCGTATCTGCCACGACTGTGATTTTGCTCAGGTTTATGGGTCTTCTTCTCAAGCACAACATAACGTCAAAGGTTTTGGTCATTGCCTCTGTGAAGCTTAACACTCGAAAGGAACTCAGCCACTTTGCCACCATGAGGCCCAATGTTCAAAACCATTATATTTATGGTTTATGGTGTTATGGTGCAAGTTTAAGCCTAGTTAATTGTTAGGGTGTTGGATCCATAGTCTTTACCCTCTGGGTGTGATTCTTAGATCCACCACTTCATTTCAAATTGTTCAAGAACACCCAGCTGAAAATGGGTATCAGTGGTATACTGAGTGGAGGTAAACACTGTGATGATCTGGTGGTCTGTTTAGTGGGGGGTACTTGTATTCTCAATCAACCCCTCTCCTAAATTGTGAAGATTTGTGCCTACCTAGAGCTTATGTTAAAGCTCTCCATAACTATCCATCATCATTAGCATTCTCCCTCTCGTCATCTTCCTTTTCCTTATTGTCATTATTGTAATAATTGTTATTGTCATTATCTTATCATTGACAAAAGTAGATGATTTTTATTCATCATTTAATTGGTTAAATGATAACTATTTGCATACATCTTCTGTACCGGATTATAGAGTTGCATGTATACAATAAGACACAATGAAGCATGTGTAATTGATGTGAAGGAATTTTCCTTTCCATGTGCCATTCAACAGTATTTAAACATTACTGATCTCTTTTCTTTATTGTCCATTCATTTCCAAGGCATTGAACTGACTTATATTGTAGTGCAGCAAATGAAATTCATCATAATATTCTAAATCAAATACCATTGGGATTCACCTTGCTTTTCCTCCCTCTGGGGTTTGATAAGTTCCAATAACATACTATCATTGATTCAATCAACCATACTATAAATTCATGGCTTTAGGCCAATATAAGACATTATTTATTTATTTATTTATACATTTATTTGTTAATTTTCAATGTACAGTGATCATGATTTCTTTAAGGGATTGGGAAGTAGGTAATTGAATATAAAATCAACAAATTTCAGTCACTTTATTTTAACAACCAATTGAGTGAGAAAGCAACAAGGAAGTATCTACAAGGTCGATCAATCTGCAAGAAGTAGCAGTCAAATACCCCTCAAAACTCAACCTTCA
Organism: Octopus bimaculoides; assembly: GCF_046866305.1. Taxonomy (NCBI): domain Eukaryota; kingdom Metazoa; phylum Mollusca; class Cephalopoda; order Octopoda; family Octopodidae; genus Octopus; species Octopus bimaculoides. The sequence continues at coordinate 27,608,268 of NC_142931.1, read as the reverse complement.
TATTTAAAAAGAAGAATGTAATGGACATTGTTATCTTAAATGTACAAAAGCATTGGATAATATCTTATGGATATATGTTCTACATCTCTGCACTGTGAGCTCAATTCCCACCAAGAGTAATTCTATTTTTCATTTTTTCAGGTCAATGAATAAAGTACCAGTGCAGGGCAGCGATTGACAGAATTGTTAGAACATTAGACATACTGTATATAGTTCTGTATATAGTTCTGGTTCTGTACCTTCTGAGTTCAAGTTTCACCAGGATTACTATTATATTACAGGGACTCCCAGAGGGAATCATTGTATGAAACAAATGGAAGGGTATCAGATTGAAAAGAGTTAACATCCTTACTGAATAAAGACAAGCTTAACCCTTTAGCATTTAAAGCAGCCATATCTGGTATAATATCCAAATATTATACCTGTCTTTATGTTCAAACTGGCCAAATCTGGCCTCTCACACCTACATTACAATGTCATTCTAAGAATAAACCGTTACATATTGAAATCTTGAAGCTTTGAGATAATGCATGATAAACTGAAAACAATGGAACTAAATAAGAATCACATTTGAAAGAATGATGTGAATACTAAAGAGCTAAAGCACAAAGAGTTTAATGGGTAACAATGATGACGACGACGGTGATGATGATGATGATGATGGTGGTGGTGGTGGTGGTGGTGATGATGATGATGGTGAGGACAGCAACGATGATGCTGAGAACGTCATAATGTGGTTCTGAAGAAAGAACAAGAATTCCTGAAATATGTATATACACCCATTACCTATTTTTTCTATCTTCAGTCACATTGTGTGCATAGACATGTTCATATACAAAACGGTGCTGAATACAATATCAATAGAAAGTCTAGAGATAAGTCTATGAACAACTATGCTGCTGTTGCTGCTGCTGGTGATGATGTCAATGATGATGATGATGATTATTATTACATATTATCATGTACACTTGAATTTTTTTAAACTAAATTCACTCCTTCCTTTGCTATTTTTTAAAAATAATTCTATGTACAAAACATGCTCGAAGAAAACTATGGACAAGGTAGTCCTACAATGTAGTCCTACAACATGACAGTCACAGCATAATCAAGATAGTCTTGGCACTAAACAACAGCAACAACCAAAAAAAGTGAGAGGAAGTTTCAAAACAGATGGAAATTGAACTCTAAATATCTGGTAAAGAACCAGATGCTATAAATTATCTAACAATGCTCAGTTTAATACTCAGTACAAAGCAATGAAAAACTACAAATACAACAGACATGCTAATGCATAGTAGAAGTAAAGGGAAAAAAATGTATATCCTGGCTTATTTTATTCTATGAATAGCTTAGCATATTAAGAAAGCTTTTAGCTTTGTTGAAGACTCCTTGTTTATTTTTAGAATACTTATTATTTCCCACTTAGTTGTATAAAGAAACACAGCTAAAACCCAAATTAGAAAGAAGTAGAAATGAATTCTTAAAAAAAGACTATTAAAAGATATAAAACAAAAAGTACTTCCAATATAAACATATGAACATGGAGAATGGTTTTGTGTGTGTGTGCGCGTGTGTGTGTGTGTGTGTGTGTGTGTGCATGTATGTATATGTATATATGTATTTATCTATTTTTTTATTTACAAGGCCTATTCCCCATAGGAGGGGGTAGCCACGACAAGACACACATAAGGCATTCCATTCATTTTCTCGCTAAAAGAGGCAAGCCTTGTCTTATGCTCAGGTCAAGGCATAGAACGCAATCCCCGATATCAGCAGTGGGGCCTGACAGCATATGCTGGTTTACCCCCGCCACATCGTGCTGGTTCCATACCGTTTTGAGTAACATCAATTCACTCATCCATCCACAAACACTCTCCAAGCTTTCCTATCATTAATAAACTCTCTTGCTTCTCTCACTCCATCACCTCTAACCACCAAAGCTTTCCTCACTCCATCTATCCACACAAACCGAAGTCTGCCTTTGATTCTACTGCCTACTACTTCTCTGTGTGCATATATATTTTCTGTGTGTGCGTGTGTGTATATATCTATATATGTACACACACACACACACACACACACACACACATATATATATATATCATCATCATTGTTTAACATCCGCTGAGTTGGGTGATTTAACTGAGAACTGGCAATCCAGGAGGCAGCACCAGGCTCCAATCTGATCGGGCAAGGTTTCTACAGCTGGATGGCATGTAAAAAGCACCATTGAAGTGTGTGTGTAGATGTATATATATAGATGGATAGATAGATAGATAGATAGATAGATAGATAGATAGATAGTGTAACTGCCCAAAATGGTCATGACCTCTGGGACTTGACTGATGAAAGAAAGCCAAGAATGACTCGTTTTTTTTTTTGCCTGTCCTAATTGTTGTTTCTCTTGTCCGCCTTTGTATCATCTATCTGTCCGAACATTTTAGTGCCCTCTATTGCATTTTTGTTCCGTTTATATATATATATATATATATATATATAATACAAAGAATATATATATGGGAGAATATACAAAAAATAACAACAGACGAGGACAGGTGGTGTAAATAACAAAAGTATATATTAGTATGACGCTCGGGAATACGGAAAGTCTTTGACGTTTCGAGCTACGCTCTTCAACAGAAAGAATACGGAGACAAGGAGAAAAACACGGAGAAAAAAAATTGAATAGTGTAAAGGAGGTTTACAAAAGTGGAAAAGTTCAAAAGTTTTTTAGACGTCGTGGTATATTGAAGCGATTTCCAATCAGAAGATGGGTCCAGTGTAAATCCGTGGGTAGGAGAGGTGCAGCCGGAGGGTATAAAGTTCAGAATCAAACAGTCCAGATCCAGAAGGAAAGAAGGTAGAATCCAAAAGTTGGTAGTGTGTGATGAGAGGAGACAGGATTAGCTGGTGCGACCACGTGAGCGTGTATTATATGTGGGAGAATATACAAAAAATAACAACAGACGAGGACAGGTGGTGTAAATACACACATATATGTACATACTTACATCTACATGTGTATATACATGCATATCAGGGTACAGGATGTTAGAACAATAAACTACAGACAACGGAACGAACATATAGGAAAACGGAAAGCCACTTGGAATATCCCTTCATCAGCTGTCTCTATTCTATCTAGACGTTTCGAAGATAAGACAGAACGTACTCTAGAATAGTCTCTTCCTGAGTAGTGGATCAACCCACTACACAGAGGATTCCAAGGTGGCAAACACAAACCAAGACAGGAAAAAATGGACAGTGAAAACAACATTCAAAAGCCGTACGGCCAAACGCAAATCTGAGGTAGAACGCTAGTAGTTCGTCTTGCCTTCACAGCGGCTGGAGTGAAAAGAAAGTTGACCACAGGTCACACGAGAGCAGAGAGGATGGTGGAGGGAGGAAGTGGAACAAGGAGGAAGGGACAGAAGGGTATAGCAGTGAAGTAGAGGCCAGGACAGAGGTATAGATAGAAAGATGGAGGAAGACAGATAGATAAATAGATAGAAAGATAGATAGATAGATAGACAGATAGATAGATAGATAGAAAGATAGTCACGTCAGAATAATAGTAGACTTACTTGCAAAAAAGGACGTGTGCGTTCAATAATGTAATAATACAAAGAATATATATACATGTATACACACATATATGTACATACTTACATCTACATGTGTATATACATGCATATCAGGGTACAGGACGTTAGAACAATAAACTACAGACAACGGAACGAACATATAGGAAAAAACAACAACAGACGAGGACAGGTGGTGTAAACAACAAAAGGATGTATTAGTTTGATGCTCGGGAATACAGAAAGTCTTTAACGTTTCGAGCTACACTCTTCAACAGAAAGAATACGGAGAAAACAAGGAGAAAAAACACGGAGAAAAAAAATTGATACATATATAGATAGATAGATAGATAGATAGATGTAAATGTATATATAGGTATACATATATATGTATATACACACATATGTACATACATACATATATATATATATATATATATATATATATATATATATATATATGTATACATGTCTCTTAAAGGATAGAGCTCAAAATCAATGCATTGAAGATACTTTATTGCAGCAACAATTATAATAACAGAAACAACCACAATAAGCCAAACCTATGCACATTTCAATAGGGTATCCCGGAAAAATAAACCACATCATGTCTCGTAAAATATTGTAACAAATTATAACATATTACAAATTTCTGGATACTCCATCTCATCAGGGTCGCATTATTGCCATCACCAATACTATTATTAGCAAAACACACACATCATCCAAGAGGGTGAAAGAATAATCGACGGCACGCAACCTACCATCGTTATTTTCTTACAGAATGTAAACAAACCAGTCAACCGAAATCCAGCGACGTACACCGCCCCGTTTACAGCGTAAAAATCCCTTGCCAAAAATTCATCCCCGCTGTACATCAAGATTTCCTATCGGATCTTCCTATAACGATAGTGTATTAATTAATTCATTAATTATACCCGCCCACGGGTATAATTATATATACATGTATGATATATATAGGTATACATATTGGTATATGCATACATTCACACACACATACACACACACACACACACACACACACACATATATACATATTGATGACAATTGTTTCTTACATAAATATAAACTTATCAAATATTTTGAGGAGGAATGTGTACTGGAGAGAGGGAACAGGAAGTTGTCACATTTATGTCGTTGTTGACTTGTCCCAAGTCAAACCTCATCAAACAAACCTATGATAAAAGGTATTTCAACTATGACCGTCCTACCCTTTTAGAGACATTCAGAAATATTATTTAGTGTATTTTTTCCTCTTTAAGACAGAAGTGTGAGGGCTTGAGAAAGACTTTGCTGCTATTTCTAGCAGGTTAAGCAACCTTATATAGGCTCCCTTATTAACTCGGTAAAATTCATGTTTTAACTAAAGAAACTAGTAAAAATGCAAAATTGCTTTACCAGAGAATGAAAACAAAATCACATAATGACAGTTTCTTTTAGCAATAATTATAACAATATTGATTTCTTTCGATTATTGATAACATACAAGAAGAATTATGCTTTTATTTGTCACAAGGGTGACAGATACAGGGACATTACAAGAATAGATTGCAAAATACTATGGGGTTTTATGCAGCACCAATTATGAAAGCATAAGTACAGAAAGCAAAGCATAGAAACAGAATGAAATTATAAATATCAATAAAAGAGCTCCTACTAACATCCAACTTATTGATTTAGGTTTACCATGAATACCAAAGAAAAGTATTCTCTCTGAACTATTAAATTTAGTTCATTGCAGGATGTTTTGTATGATATTTTACCAATCCTGCCGATCCCCCTTTCTCTTGAATAAGTAAATAGATAAATAAATGAGCAAACAATAATTTTTTACACTAATCTGATATCCTCAATTTATTGTCCATTTTAACCATTTTACCTTTATTATATTTAATAAGTGGTTGTTTTGTAATGTTTCTGTGGAAAAATGCTTAATAACATTTTGTCTGTCATTACATTCTGAGTTCAAATGCCACCAAGGTTGACTTTGCTTTTCATCTTCTTAGGGTTAATAAATCTTGAGCTAAAATTGAAACCAATATTTCTATCTACTCCATTTCTTTTTCTTTTCTTTTTTTTTTTTTTGTTTTTGCTTCTCAAGAAATACACCATTATTCCTTTTTAACGCTATCTTTTCAATATATGTTTTCTTCTGTCGAATTCTCAATGTTATTTTTTTATTTTGTTCTTTTAAAACTTATTTTTATTACCCTTGTTTGTATTTTTCAAATTTTCTTATTTATCCTTTGAAATTTCTCTATCAATTGTATTTGAGTAATGCTCTTTGATTTTGTCATCTTTATATTAAGTTATTTGTTTCATCAGCTTTATTTGCATACTTGCAAATTATTCTTTGGGTCTTTTTCTTTTTTATTTTTGTCTTCTAGTAATGTCATGTCTCTTCACATTAATTTTTTTTCTTCCTTACAGAGAACTTTTTACAATAGGTTTATTTTATACTGAATGGGCTCAAATTTAGTTTTCTTTCTCAATTCTTATAGACGCAAACATTGTACTACTTGTGATTGAACAAGGAAAGAGAATGATGAAACCATGCATAAAATGATGTTTTGTGAGTTGCTTCACAAAAAATTTGTATATGTGTACATTATAAAGTTAGCAAGTGGTGAAAAACAGAGGCTAAACTACAACAAAACATGGTTTACAAAATATAAGGTAAAGGTAAACGATATAGTTTGCAATCCAAAATATGTTGCTATTAGATGTTGTTCCATTTAAATTGTTGTGGATCAATAGTCATAGTAAAGATATGAGCAGGGAGAAGATTCCAGAGAGATAACGCTCTAGAGAATAATTGTCTAGTGCAGGGAAAGATGGGTTGGACACAATGAAAATGATGAGAGGTGGAGAGACAAAGTAGTCAAGGGCACCTAAGTGCTGGAGGTGCAAGATCAGCCAAGCTCCAAGGAGCAGAAGCCATTATAGTAGTAATAGAAAAGACAGAGAGAAGAGACAGCACACCTATGGGAGAGAAACTAAAGAGTGAACATTAGTGACAGAGTGACAGTCAACTAAGTGGTCCTTCTCTGAATCCAGTCTTGAATGTCTGTGCGCATAACAGTAATTGCATACACTGAATATATTACAGTCTGGCAAGCTTTCCACAATATCAGTGAATGCATTATTCACTGTTTCCAATACAGCAGAATAAAAAATTTTCTTTTAGGCAGGTGACAAGCAGATATGCATCATTGACTAGGGCCAAGAAGGCTTAAATGCATGATATTCTTGTAAGTTACTGCTATAATGTTCACATTGTTCTGATGCATACTGTGTTTTTGAAACAATATATTTATGAAGAGATTTTCTCTCAAGCAAAAACCACATCATGCTTTACATTAAGTATTGTCCACAAATTGCTATTTTATTGTTTAATATTTTTGATATTTCTCTTTACTAGAAAACAACTGGAGAAATCTACAGATCAAACTTGTTGGATATGGAGAGTAAAGCAAACAAACCAGGATATCATATCTAAAGAATATATTAAATAATGTTACATAATCTCTTCTAGCATGGCTTTTGACTTGATGTGACAAACAGAAGCATATTAATGATTTTATGATTATCTGCATAATTAAATAGTTTATCCCTATTTGAAGCATCATACTGACTCAAACATTTGCAATTTGTTCACTTGGATTACTTAGTTGTCATGAAAGTGTTTATGCACTCCTTTATCAACTTTTAATCCCATATCGATAAATGCTATTATTTTGGAAATTCTAAGAAAGCAGCTCAATCCTGGTTTTAAGATTTGGTTAATGTTTACCTGTATATTACAAATTTTATTTGCTATTTCTTATATGGAATCAACATGCCTTATCTTTCAGCAACTGATCTGCTTGTTTCCTTCTTGCAGTCCTTCTGTTCATCTGCTAGCAGCTCATTCCTTTCATAGAGGTACAAAATTTGAAATCATCGTTATCATATTGGGGAGCTGCCGTTCTTTAATATGTTGGCCTGGTAGTTCCTTGTAGGTAGGCATTGATCTCGGGCTGCTATGATAAACTCTTCTGTTTCAGATTTTAAGCCCTTAGCCATTGATGGGTAAGGGCTTTGTCAACATCAGCATTTGGGTATTTGCCATTGAGAGTTTTTTTTTTTTGCCATTTATCAGTCAGAATATCTAATAGGTTTTCATGTATATAGAATAGGTTTTCATGTATTTAGCTTTTTCTGTGCTTCTTTCAAGTACATCTAATTTTGGAATTTGTTGAATTTGGAATTCACTTAGATATTCCTTTGTTTGTTTTATTACTGAGTATGATGCTTTCTTGTTTTCATGTTTTGAGACAAGTTTTAACATCAGGTCCTCAGAGTTTTTCAAATAAGTGTCTAGGCCAATTGTGACAATCTTCATTGTTAATGCCAGTTGTAAAAGTCCACGGCCTCCCTCTTTTCTTGACAGATAAAGTCGTTCTATATGTGCCTTAGGGTGGTGCATTCTATGCATTCTCAACAGTTTTTGTATTTTTCTGTCAAGATTACATATTTCAGTAAATGACCAGTTAATGATATTGAAACCGTAAGTCACGACTGGTATGGCTAAAGCATTGATTACTTTGATCCTGTTTCTTGCATTTAACTCCATCTTCAGTGTTGCTCTCGCCCTACAATAACATTCTCTTCTGATCCTTTCCCTTGTCACTGCATGTTTGATTCCATCCCTTTCAATTACCCCTAGGTATTTGTAGCTTTCCGCTGCTTCTAACTCTTTTATGACATTCTGTTGGTCAAGGTTAATGTTAGATGTTTCTGTCAATTTTTCTTTGATAAAGGTAGCTTTCGCACATTTATGGAGGCCAAATTGCATCCTGATGTCATCACTGAATTGTTTAACAATCGCTAGTAAGCCCTTGAGTTGTTGGTAATTTTTTGCAAATAGCTTTAAATCATCCATGTAAATAATATTATTTATATTTTTATCAAACATTTTATAACCGTACTGTGCATCACTGAGCAATTTCAAGACAGCTATTAAGGCTAGACAAAAGAGAAGTGGTGATAGCGAGTCACACTGGAAAATGCCACATGAAATTCTTACATCTCAAACATTTAGAGATTCTAATGTTGTTGTTGTTGTTGTTAAGGCAGTGAGCTGGCAGAATCATTAGCATGTTGAGCAAAATGGTTAGCAATATTTTGTCCATCCTTATGTTCTGAGTTCAAAGTCCACCAAGGTCAGTTATGCCTTTCATTCTTTTGGGGTCAATAGATTAAGTAGCAGTGAAATACTGGGATCAATATAATCAACTAGTCCTCTCCCCCAAAACTTCAGCGTTTGTGCCTATAGCAGAAAGGGTTATCATCATCATCATCATCATCATCATCATCATCATTAAATTAGGGAATTTCAAATCTTTATAAATACCATTAACAACAACTGGGAGATCTTTGCAATGTAGTAAGTTAAAAAAGCATTGAGGTTGATCCTCTGCTTGCTTCATTTATTGTTTTACTCATGTGCATTTTGGGAAGTCCATAAAATTTGCAGGTTTTGGATTCAAATCTTATTAAATAGCCCCTTTTCTTTTCAATTAAGTCATTTTGGAACAGCTGGGTGAAGGCCATGAGTTACTTCATTAGTTTAGATTGTTGGTAATTGTTTATTTCTACATTGTAGGTGTTGACACTAAGTAGAAGTGCAGCGTCTTTTTTTTTTATGTTCTGAGGGCATGGTGACCACAGCACTACCTTCTTTGATAACTATGTTGTGATCAACCTTGAGATCGTTCGTGATTTCCTGTTCTATAACAGCACAAGAGAATGAGAAAACACAGTTTATTCAAACAACTAAAAACAACCAGAAACAACAAAATTAATAAAAGTAAATCAAAAGTGAACTATTTTGATTTAAACAAAAAGACCTTGCCACTTTGTTAATCACTGTCTTGAATGCTGCAAAGGAAAAAAAAAATTTTTTAATAACAAAGAATACATACATACATACATACATACATATGTGCATTACTTACATCTACAAAAATATACTTAAATACTATGAGTTTACATTACTTCTTAAGTTAGAGGCTTATGTGTACATGACAGTGTAAGTCTAATCTTATAAACCTATGAATATGAATATATTTCTCTTTTCATATGTCTATATCTCCACATCAGTTTATTTATATACATAAGCATACATATACACACAAATTCAAACACATACATGTTTATATGTATGTGTTCAAATAAGTATATGCATACATGTAAACATTGCTATTTTTAAATTATATTTTTTCTAGGATTTAATAAGTTTCAGTTTCCTAACACTGATCATACTTCCAAACCATCCTCACCCCTAAACAATATTATTCACTCCACCCAGCACCTCTACATCCTTTCTCACCTCATCTATCCTCTTGCTATTTGTTGACCTGTCAAGAATTTATATCTGTCACCAATTATGATATCAGTCCTGCTTATGTGAAAAACTTCAAGTTCTGGTTTTTGATTTTAGCTTTCGTTTCGGTCTGCTTAGCACCTGTGAAATATAAATCACCTTACAAAAACACATACATAACCACCTACATATACTCATACATATATATATATATATATGTGTGTGTGTGTGTGTGTGTGTGTGTGTGTGTGTGTGTGTGTGTGTGTGTGTGTGTGTGTGTGTGTGTGTGTGTGTACAGAAACATATACACACTACATACAAGCATACATGCAAACATACATAGACACATAAATGCCAAAGAGATAGAAAAACACTGATTATTACACACATACACTTACAAAATCACACACAAACTTATACATGAACGATATACATAACTACACAAGTAGCATTATATGTGTGTATATATATAGTATATATATATATATATATATATATATATATATATATATATATATATATATATATATATATATGTATATATATATATATATATATATATATATATATATATATATATATATACATATATATATATATATATATATATATATATATATATATATATATATATATATATATATATATATACATATATATATATATGTACGCACTGCAATGTACATACAATTCCATTATACACAGATACATAAAGATATATATACAAATAAACATATACATGCATATAAGAAACATACACATATACTCACACACACACACACACACACACACATACACACATGCACAAACTAACAAAAAACAAGCATCTTACTACATTTATAAACATACCCACTATTCACTTCCTAAATTTCTTTGCTTCATTGCATTGGAACTACGTTTATTGAAGTTGTTTAATGTTATTGACCGACTGGTTGATTGACTGATTGATTGTAGAGATGAACGTACCCACTTGTACAGGTGTGAGGTGTATATGTTCTTGTGTATGTGTGTGTGTGTGTGTTGATAGATAGTTAAATAAAACTTATCTATCTATCTATTGATTTATCCATTTATTATATATATATTCATGTATGTATATATATTTACATATATATATATATATGTATGTATTTCTATATATTCACGTGTGCATACATATATATATCTATATATATATATTTGTGTATATATATATATATATATATATATATATATATATATATACATATATGTATATATGTACATTCATACATATATCTTCACAAACACACATATATATATACATATATATAATGTACATACATATATGTATATATATATATATATATATATATATATATATATCAAAAAGTCATGTTGACTCTATGGAAGACATTTGTTCAGAGCCGCCTAGACTATTGCTCTCAGTTGTGGTCACCACACAGTGTTAAGCGGACAGCAGAACTCGAGGCAATTCAGCGGCACTATACAAAAAAGATCGCCACAGTCCAACAGATGAACTACAGGGAGCGACTGAAGGCACTAGGTCTCTACTCCCTGGAGCGCAGGCGGGAGAGATATGTAATAATATACATATGGAAAATACTGGAAGGAGTGGTGCCAAACTTTGGTATCAAGTACTACAGGAATGCCCGCACGGGTCGCCACTGCATGGTGCCAAAGGTACCGTCCACTGCATCTCACATAAGAACGAGATACTGCAGCAGCCTCGGTTTCAGAGGACCTCAGTTCTTCAATGCCCTGCCAAAACATTTGAGAGACATGCAAGACATAGATGCGGAGGTCTTCAAGACAAAACTTGACGCTTTCCTCACCACGATACCAGACGAACCAATGGCTCGTAATGAGACGCAGTTCAGGGCAGGTATGTCAAATTCTCTTACACACCAGATGTGCCATCAAAACTCTTGATTGGACCATGTCAGGTGGGGGAGAAGAGCCATGCAAGGAACGTGAAAATGACGGTGGTGCACCAGCATGACCGCAGCCACTTGGCTGAAACACATAAATAAAATAAAATAAAAAAATATGTATATATGTATATATGTATATGTATATATATATATATATATATATATATATATATATATATATATATATATATATATTCAAAAATAGGATAAATTCTTTTATAAGAATTTATGGATATATATATACATATATATATATTTATAATTATGTGTAGAGGCAGGTATTCGTATAGAATACACTTCGTAGTGCTCAAGAGATTTAAACTTTAGCAGGTAGAGGAGTACATGTAAGGACAAGCAAGTTAGGCAAGTCGATATACAAAAAATACCAATACAAAAAATGTACTGATGTATACATATAAAAAAAGTCCGACTTACACAGGAATTAAAGGAGCTGAGTAGTTGTTTTACGAGTCCAACAGCTGTTTCTTATTACTTTGAACCACCAAGCCCGCAGAAACAGCTGTCATACTTGTAAAACTCCTACTCAACCTCTTTAATTCCTGATATCATTTCTATCCTGTGTAAGGCGGACATTTTTATAGGTATACATATGTACATTCCTTGTATTAAATGTATTTAATATATATATATATATATATATATATATTGCTGCTAGCGGAATCTAGAAGAAGGGGCTGTGCTCTGAAATTCGTAACCTTGAAATACTTACTGCTTCCTTTAAACTGTTGCATGCCAAGTCCTGTAAGAAAGATATGAGCTTGGAGAAGATACATTCTGCAGGACTGCTGTTCAGCTGCATACTGATTATACCAACAACTGTATTCATGCTACTTCATTCACTAGACAATATTCTATAATTTTAAAAGGCAGCGAGCTGGCAGAATCGTTAGCACACCAGGCGAAATGCTTAGCAGTATTTTGTCTGTATTTACGTTCTGAGTTCAAATTCCACCGAGGTCAACTTTGCTATTCATCTTTTCAGGGTTGATAAATTAAGTACCAGCTGTGTGCTGGGGTCGATCTATTCGACTGGCCCCACCTTCACAAAAATTTCGGGCCTTGTGCCTAGAGTAGAAAAGAATATCTCTATACGTTTTCATTTCTTCCAATTACTCTTCTCACTTCAGAATTTACCTCCTCCATAACTGACCCCTGTTGGTATTTTGTTTGATATCTCCAGCACTACAAAAAATATACCCTACTACCTACTTTTCATCAATATATGACAACTGACTCCCACTCCTAGCTT
>NC_142931.1:27527616-27590116 GCF_046866305.1 Octopus bimaculoides | reverse complement strand
GTATCATAATTTTGTGTCAGTTTTGAGCTAAAAAGTTTGGAGATAACAAGCAGTACCCATGGAAATTTTATAGAGATCCATGAAATATATAATTTCTTTTGAAGCTGTATTTTGTTTAAAGTATTGATTCTTAAATTCATGTAAAAATGAATACATAGGTAGTATTGGATGTGCAGTCTTAGGAGACATCTCCTCTGAAAGCTTAAAACTTATAAACGATTGCTGTGTATTGACTAAAGAAAATAGCCTATCATTGGAGCACAAAAGCCCACAACAGAAAAAAGTGGGTTTTCTTTATGCATGGAACTTGAGCCTACACCTCAATGTTTTCATGACAAGTGTGCTGCCATTTGTAAACAAACGCTTTATTTTTATTTTTAGAAGTGTCAAATGTGTATTGTATTGTACAGACAAGAAGGTAATATTTTGAATGCAGTATAGCCATGAAAACAGTAGAAAGATTGGGTATTATTACCCTTATAAGATGGGGAAAAAGTTTTCACCAGAGAGCGACAGATAGACTGCCCCCCCCCCTGACAACAATCGCTATCAAATTTAAGCACTAAATACATCACTTTTGGGAATGCAACAACAACTGCAAACTAACGTTTTATTTTGTTTTTAGAAGTGTTGAATATGTATCATATTGTAGATACAAGAAGCTAATATTTTGAATGTTGTATAGCCATGAAAACAGCAGAAAGATTGGGTGTTGGACATGAAATCATGTTTTCCCCTTCCTTGCAGGTGTATAGATAGATGTCTTTTGAGTGCTTTTAAATGTAATGTGGGCATGTGAATTAGTAAACAACATTTAATGCATTCGGGAAAATTATCATTCTGGCAATGTTTGACAAGAGTTAGTATTATTGTACATAAGGAGTTGTTCAAATTTGCTGCCTATATAAAAAGAAATTGGATAGAACTTTGTGTTGTATAAGAAATTCTTTTCAAGGCTGTCAGTTCTCTCTATTTAGATAACAGTAAATTCAGAATACTGTGAGTAACTTTCTGGTTTTCCTTTCAATGGCTAGTATTTTTAATTTGATTTTGCCTTCAATTTTTAATAATAACTCTGTAATATATGACTAGGTGAGTCAGTGTGTTTACATTTATCATCTTATAGCTTATATTAGACTTAGTCTTTAATATCAGTTTAAATTTATAGCCTACTTTTTCTTATTATCTTTTTTGTCATTCATATGAGTACACTAAAGTTCTCTTTTGAAGTCTATTTCATGTATTCTTTAAGATATATCACCATTACCATCATCATAATCATATCATTTTTAGCATAACCACCATTATCATTTTAAACTTATTTTCCATACTCAAATGGGTTAAACAGCTAATCACAGTTTAAATCAAACGTGGGCCCAATAAGTCAGAGCAGCAGTTCCAGCACATCTTCCTTACCATCCTCCAACACAATACCTTTACCATTTTGTCTGCTGGGACCATGAGTCGGTCTCAATTAAGGAAATTATACATTTCACTCCTTAATGTAAAATTATTTCATATAAATTTCACTTTCTTAATCATTTTCCCATTTACTGAATAATTCTTCACAAACATGTTCTTGCCACTGCTCTACTTCTGTCTTCCTCCATATTTATATCTGTTGTATTTAGAAATCTGTTATTATAGTCTTGTGTTATTCTTCACACAATATTCCTTCTAATGTCCACTTTAAAGATAACATCAGTTGTTATTGGGAGTTATCAGTTGGAAGACCACATTTCACTCAAATCAGTTGGAAGACCACATTTCACTCAAATCAGTTGGAAGACCACATTTCACTCAAATCAGTTGGAAGACTACATTTCACTCAAATCAGTTGGAAGACCACATTTCACTCAAATCAATTGGAAGACCACATTTCACTCAAATCAATTGGAAGACCACATTTCACTCAAATCAATTGGAAGACCACATTTCACTCATACTTTTCATTTGGCTTGGTATGTGTGGCTAGGTTTCCTTTCTAATACCAATCCCTTTACAAAGTGTACTTGGTACATTTTATTGACACCAGCAACTGAAACAAATTCCATATCCTTAACCAGACTCTGTGTTGTTGTTATGCATTTGATAACCTCTTTACAGACTTTACCAAGAATATTTCATCATAGTCTAAGCTCTAGTGAGGTTACATCTCACTCAGTAATGTCAAAGAGTTCACAATGCTTTATGGCTCTTCCATTCATTCAGCATAGTATAACCAAAACGATGAATTAAAGAAATAGAGAGTGTGTATTAACAAATAGATCAGGGCAATGAGTAAAGGAAGTGAGAGTGTGTTTGGAGACATAGGAGGATTAAGATGAGAGTGTATAAGTGAGAGTAATGGAAGAGAGACAGTGATAGCAGCTATATTTTTGCGGCTGTAAATCTAGGTTCTCCTCCAGCATCTTTATTATTGCTAATTTCTTATTGCTCTTACTACATTCACCAAAAGGTTCCCTAATGTTTGCCCTTCTGCCTTTCTTTTTCTCACTGTTTTTGCCCCCAGCTTCTTCACTGTCTCCCATCTCTCCTTTCTCTCATCTCTCCTTCTCTGATACTCCACAAACCCCTACACCGCTCTTAAACAGTAAGGATTCTCCCATGTCTTTATACACTGCTTCTTTCTCTCTCTCTCTCTCTCTCTCTCTCTCCCTCCTTCTCTCTCTCTCTCTCTCTCTCTCTCTCTCTCCCTCTCTCTCTTTCTCTTTCCTATACATCTTTGATCTGTGGATGTGCTTTAGTCTCTTAACAGTTGCAAAGTCACCTTACTAGTGTTGGTGCTTTGAAAAAGGGAAGCAGTACACTCAGTATAGATACTGCTTTTGTCATTTAGAGATTTTCTGAACGAGCTAGTTTCCTTGTTATATATATATATACTAGCAGTATAGCCCGGCGCTGCTCGGGATTAAGCTAGGATTATTAAGTGATCAAGTGCTTTATTTCAAACCAAAATAAGTAACATGGACATCAGATTTAAGCGAAATCCGTTGAAATTGGTTTGGCTGAAAATGGTTTGCTGGCAATTTAATTGGGAAATCCCATAAGGAATCAGTTTATTGGTTATTTCCACTCATTGACTGTTTTTTTAAAAGTTGCATTAGAGATCTGCGTAGGAAAAGGTTGATCTGAAGGTTTGCATTGGGGATGTGAATTGGAGTAACTTAGGAAAACTTACCAACAGCCTTAACAAAAAAATAAGGGGCCTGTCCCTTCTAGGTTAACTCTAACCCTAACCCTAAACCCTTACCCTAACCCTGACCCTAAAACCGTAACCTTAACACCAACCCTAATCGTAATCCTAACACTAACCTTAACCCTAATCCTAACCGTAAAACTCTAACCCTAACCCTAAAACCCTAACCGTAACACCCTAGTGGAAATCGTGCGGTTGTTAATCTGAAACATTACAAAACCCTTTTTTGTGGTCCGAAAAACGGGTTGGGGGGGGGGGGGGTGACTGACAAATTATTACATACGTTTTTGTTTCATAATTGTGAAATATAAACAAAACTCTTTCGCTCCCAAAGTAGTATATATGAGGGGGGAGAAAGATGAACGATTTAAAACATAAATGATTTAAAATAAATATATTTGAATTGTTGTGTGAGAAATTATATATAATCTCATTATAGAATATAGTGTCTTTCAAAAACATCGTATATTTTAAACTATATCTCATGTTTAAGAAAAAAAAATGCCTTTTACATTTTACACTTTGTCTTAACTACATTTTCATTCCTAATACGCTTTCTGCCTCCCTTTCCACTTTTTCGTTCTTTTTTTTTTTTTGGTCTTTTATTTAGACGCTAGTAAACACACTATTTCTTTTTTTCTTTCTCTCTCTCTCTGTCTGTCTGTCTCTCTCTCTCCTTCACGCGCGTACGCACAGATTTGACTTCGCCATGTCAACGAACTTCAAAATTTGTAAAAGTTTATCGATTTTTACAGCTATACGCGGGTGCCTCTGAGAGAAAAAAATTGGCCAAAATGCACATAAGGTCATTCCGAATCTCCTCCTAAAATTGGAGCGACATGCGTGCTAATTTGTGGACGTGCATAAATAACATTCACGTACACACACACACAAACATCCTCTGTTTTATAGATATAGAGATAGTAGTAAGATGGTGGTTGGAAGTCAGAATAATTCATTTGTAGTCATCAACATCCTCTAGCTAAATTCTAAGTTCAAATTTCGATGGGATTGATTTTTCTCTCACCCAGAAATGATAAACCATTACAAACCATCTTTTTGGATCTTGTAAACAGTGGAAATAATGATTTTTGTTTTTTATTGGTTAACAAATATAAGCAATGATCAGCAAACGAATTTGTTTGCTAAAATTATAAACAAAGCCAGCGGCTTGTTTGACCTTAAAGATTCAGGTATTGCTGGCTGATGAAATAAATATTGAAACACTGATGTCCCATAATCCCTTGCACAAATAAGCCAATGTGTGCTGTGAAAACACAGTCACCAAATAAGGGGGAAGTCATTCTCCAGTAACATACATAACAGTGAGTAGCATATTTTGCATTTGAATCTGCTGGAACACATTAGGAATAAAAATGCAAACCATTATTTCAGATACTGTGTATGCGTGTATATATATCTCATTATCATCACCATCATCATCATCTTTTAGCATCTGCTTTCCATGTTAGCATAGGTTGGACGATTTGACTGGTGAACCAGATGGCTACACCAGGCTCCAATCCGATTTGGCAGAGTTTCTACAGCTGGATGCCCTTCCTAACGCCAACCCCTCTGAGAGTGTAGTGGGTGCTTTTACGTGCCGCCGGCACGAAGGCCAGTCAGGCAGTACTGGCAAAAGCTACGCTCAAAATGGTGTATTTTACATGCCACCTACACAGGAACCCGTCCAGTGGCACTGGCAACGACTTCGCTCGAATGTCTTTCCACGTGCCACCGGCACAAGTGCCAGGAAGGCAACGCTGGTAACGATCACGCTCAAAAGGTGCTATATATATATATATATATATATATATATATATATACATATAGGTGCAAATGAAGTTGTGTGATGAGAAGTTTACTTCCCAATCACATGGTACTGGATTCAGTTCCAGTTGCTAGCACCTTGAGCAAGTGTTGTCTAACTATAACCCCAGGCCGACAAAGCTTTGTGACTGCATTTGGTAAACAGAAACTGGAAGATACTATGTGTGTGTGTGTGTGCATGTGCATGTGCATGTGCACAGACATGACAGAAGTAAATAGACACCCCTATAATCATTAAAATTTATTTAAATCTGAAATTATACATTCGAGTTATTTATCAATTGTTATAATGGGAATATTCAATATTTAGTAGACATGCCCTATGCATTTTTCAATACAAGGACTCTATTAGGCATGTTACTGATCAGATGATGAATATTCTCTTGTGGAATTTCTTGCCATGTTTCATGCAGTAATCTCAAAAGGCCTGGCTTCAAAGATGCTTTCTTGTTCTTATTATTAAAATAGTGAGCTGGTAGAATCATTAGCACAATTCCACTGTGCTTCACTTTACCATACATCCATTTGGGATTGATAAAATAAGCACCAGTTGAACACTGGGATCAATATAGTCAATTAGCCTCCTCCTCTGAAATTGCTGGCCTTGTGCCTATAGTAGAAAACATTATTGTTGTTATTATTATTATTATTATTAAGGCGGTGAGCTGGCAGAATTGTTAGCATGATGGGTAAAATGCTTAGTGGAATTTAGTTCCTTTGTACATTCTGAGTTCAAATTCCACCGAGGTCAACTCTGCTTTTTATCCTTTCAGGGGTCGATAAGTTAACTACCAGTTGTGTACTGGGGTTGATCTAATCGACTGGCCCCCTCCCCCAGAATTTCAGGCTTTGTGCCTATAATAGAAAGGATTATTATTATTATTATTATTAAGGCTATGAATTGGCATAGTCATTAGAGCTTTATAGACAAAATGCCGGCAATAATTCTTTGGACTGTTTATGCAATTCAAATTCCATGAAGGTTAACTTTGCCTTTCATCTCACAGAGGTTGGTAAAAGCAAATTAGCAGGCATGTAGTAGTAGTAGTAGTAGTAGTAGTAGTAGCAGCAGCAGCAGCAGCAGCAGCAATAGCAAAGCAGCAGTAGCAACAGCAGTAGTAGTAGTAGTAGCAGACTCTTTCTTTATCTACTACTACTTCTACAATTATTACTACTACAACTACTAATAGTACAACTGTACAACTTATCATCATCATCATCATCGTTATCATCACCATTATTTACTATTATTATTTATATTAGCATTATTGAATAAAGAAGCCATTCTTTAACATTAGTGTCAATGTAGGATATCATTTCTCTGAAACCCATTTGAAGTTTAATTGTTATAATCTAATGCAATGACTTGCAGGCTTCTTATGGACAGAAAATAATTGTGTAATAATCTTGGTGATGTGAGATATTGCAAGGTAGTTTGACTTTCTCTTTAATCATAAACACCCAAAGTTCATGAAATCAACTGGCTTTTTATTGATTTCTTCAACCAATTATTTAGTGTTTATATTAGAAAGACCAAATAAATCATGATTAATTAATTGATCTAAGATTACATTTGATTGGGGTGTCTTAATAAAAGTTGTTAAAAATTTCTATGATGTTCCATCGTCACAATCTCCACTCACCCCACTCTGTCTCTTGCTCTATATAGTTTATGGTTAATTCTTTCTTTGGTTGTAGTTTTTCTGATAATCACACCACAACTTCTAGCTGGGCAAATAACACTTGTGAAAGAAATCGATATTATGTATGTTGCTAGGTGAGCACCTGGGTGTATATATGTATGTGTTCATTACAAGCCATATTCATAACTGATTTCATTTCTTAGTTATCTCTATTTTACTTTACTCACATCACTAATGTTCATGAGAAAATCATCAATGGCAGAATATTTCACAGTCTTCTTGTTTATAAATTTGTAGTTAATAGTTTGGAGAAACAAGAAACTGCTCAGCTAATTTTTCCCCACAACACTATATGAAGATGAAAGTCTTCTATATGATATCAGGAAGCATTCTCTTCTCTGCTTTTTGTTGTCCATACTGTGTCTCACTGCTCCAGACATTGCACAAAACTCTCTCTAATTATTCTTCTCCAATATTACTCTACAACTAACTGGAACACTCTCTCTGATTATTTTTTTTTAGGCACAAATTAGTGCTGATCAACCACATTGGTAATCAAACGCATCCAATGTGTTTGATCATCTGTCTGCCATCTTAACATCTTTTCAGACATGGTTCATCTCGCACAGCAACATCCAATATGTTCTTCCTTTTTATTTTAAAAATGATGGAGTATGAGTTAAAGGATATTTGGCTGCTATTTCTAATATTTCAGGGACTGATGTAAGTATCCTGCACTAAGTCACCCCTAATTGTGTTGTTACTACACACACATCAACTACAGAAGTTCAAGTGTCACCAAAGTGAAAAAGGACAGATGCTTCTCTATTTACTCTTAAATGATGATCCCTTACATGGATACAAGGCCATTCAATTGTGAGGATGATCTCATCATTTAAATCAACTTAAGTACATTATTTAAGACCCCCTTTGGGGATGAATGACCATGGGATTGCACCATACTCTTAACCACTACATGGGTGTAGGAATGAGAATCCAGGGTTGGGTTCAACATTCTACCAGGACACCTGATGAAAGCTGGAGAGTAGATCAGCTGAAACGTTGTGGTAACAACAAACAAGATGAGGACACATATCCATCCAATGTAAATGATGTAAATAATGTACAGAATTCTTCATCTCTAACATACAGAACAGTTATAAAAACCTACATACATCTTTGTCTCTAAAGCAAGAAACTATTAATTGCTCATTAATATACTTTATACTGTCTATATTAAATGATATTTATCTTTCACTGTATGAAGTACTTTATTGTTGATCTTACCTTAGTGGAACAGTAAACTAAATGAAGATGCGAAATTGCATTTGACCCTCAGGCTGGTAACTGATGAGGATTAGGTAACCTTCAGTGTCTGTTTCCTGTTTGATTTTATATTTATTATATGTTTTTTTAACTTTATATATACCCATAAACACACATTTACATATACATACATGTGCACATAAGTGTATTAATGTGTAGTGGGAGGGAGTGACAAACTCACTGCTCAGTTTTTGGCTATCAAATTCTATTCATAAGTCCAAGAAATAAACTTCTTAACAACAAAATTATATTTGTACCCAACCAAAGAAGGAAATTCTAACCTCCACAAAGAAGGCAGTTCAGAGACGTTTAAATACAGAATTACAGCATATGTCTCTCAATCCGTGTATTTGTTCATACATGCAAATAATACAATGTGTTAATTTCTCATTAGGACTAAAACAATCCATTCTAGATAATTTAAACAAGTGATTATGATTTCATAAGCAAATAATTATTTGTGCAGAGATAGCAGAAATTTAATTTGTAAAGGTGGGAAATGGAATTGTATGATGATCTGATGCTTAAGTGAGGTCATGGACATTAATAGTGCAAGAGAAATGAAATGGTTATGAGCAGGAACTAAACTGATGCTTTGTGCCTATGTATAAAATAATTATTTGCTTACTTAATTATAATTATAATTACTTGTTGTAAATCACCAAAGTGAAATAATGGTGTTAGTATCAAACAGTTCCCTCACTCTTTCACTCAGTCTCTTTTTCTCTCCCACTTTATGTATATTATGTGTGTATAGGTGAGTGTTTGTATACAGACATGTTTTTGTGTTTGTGTATGTGTATGTGTGTGTGTGTGTGTGTGTGTGTGTGTGTGTGTGTGTGTGTGTGTATTTGTGTATGTATAACTTCTCATTAAAACTGAAGCTGAGAATTTGTTTCACAGCTCGAGATTCACACCAGTGCAATCATCAGGCAAAACTAACAGGACTCGAAATTAGTGGTGTTCCATCATAAAGTTAGTAGATGTAGTTCACCACAATTTGCAGGCTGTAATGGAAGCAAACAAATATTGGATAAATTGAGCCTCTGCCATCTGAGTAGAAAAAAATCCAACATTTCAGATCATGAAGCAGAGAAATTTAAAGGTGGAAAGGTATAATTGACTTGTATCTCCAAGCAATCTTTGGGCTCTGGGCACATATTTGTTCCATTCTATATATATTTGCATGACTAAATGGCTGAATGAAATATGCTTAGCATGGGGCTTTGTTCGATGGGGTGTATTGTATGTGGCTGGATGCTTATAATATTCATAATACACATGCACACAAATACACACATTGACATGCACAGACACACATACAGACTTGCATCCACATGCACATAAATATATAAATATATATCATACAACCACACACATATATACATCTATACACACACACATGCACATGCATATGCACACACACTCACACTTGGGTACCAGGTGCACACGTATACAAGACTGTTCATAAATACATGTCTATACACAGAAACACCCACAGGTTCTAATATATTGTGCTTGTATTTATACATAAATATATACAATTGCACATGCATGCACACACAACACAAGCACATACATGCACATATATGTACGTGCATGCATACATATTACACACATAGGTATAGAAGCACTCCATCGGTTATGACGACGAGGGTCCCAGCTGATACAATCAACGGAACAGCTTGCTCATGAAATTAATGTGCAAGTGACTGAGCAATCCACAGACTCATGTACCCCTAATGTAGTTCTCAGGGAGATTCAGCATGACACAGAGTGTGGCAAGGCTGGCCCTTTCAAATACATGTACAACTCATTTTTGCCAGCTGAGTTGACTGGAGCAAAGGGAAATAAAGTGTCTTGCTTAAGGACAAAACGTGTTGCTGGAATTGAACTCACGACCTTACAATCATGAGTCGAATGCCCTAACCACTAAGCCACGAGCCTTCACATAGGTACCCATACATATATACTCATTGATGGTTACATACAAAAATGCCCATCAATCACACACACACATACACATATAAAGTTAGTATTTAATAAATCACATGGTATACACCTGGTAGTTTGCCTGTAAAGCACTTTCACTGGGTTAGTGTTTGTTGGGTATCTAATGATGGAGGAAACGAGAATCTTTATTGATCACTACGATCATTTCAAACCATCTAGCATTGATCCCTCATGGATAGGATACTGTACAACTGGTTTAGGTGTAACACTCGGTGTGTCACAACCTATCTCTGGATGTTTCCTTTTTTGGTGTCCATATATAGAAATGGCAAATTAAGGGATACAAGAGAGATTATGACTGTGATAAAATGATGAAAGCAATATTTACTAAGCAACTAAGCACAATTATACAAGGAAATAATTAGACATAAAATATAAAAATTATTAGAATTGGGAATCAAATGTGAAACTCTCATGTGGCTAGCAGAAAACCATCCGCAGGGCAGCCTTTCTGCTAGCTTTAATAATAATGTTTACAAGGAGTGACTCTGATGTGAGTTTTGAGCTTCAAATAGCTGTATTCAAACTGAAAAATGTATGTTTAACTGGTTACTTAAATAGCAAAAATATTTTCACACAAAAAATATACACAAGAAAATGAAAAATATATAAAAATACAAAAGATATACACACGTTTTTGAATTTTTATATATTTTCTCCTTTCATTGCGTATTTGTGTGTGTGTGTGTGTGTCACTCCTTCTAAACATAATTAAAATAAGAATTATCCCAAAAATGCCATCTTTACTAATCCAGCCGAAATTGCAAGGATAATCTGGAACTCGACTGATGAAAGAAAACTCTGAATGACCTGTACGTGCTTTCCTTGTATCGTCTATCTGGATGTTTTGTCCCTTTCTTGTATCACCTAACTGTCTGGATGTTTTGTGTTCTTGTTCTATTCTGTATTCATTATCATCATCATCATCATCATCGTTTAACGTCCGATTTGACTAAGTACTGGCAAGCCAGAAGGGTGCACCAAGCTCCACACACACACACACACACATATATATATATATATATATAATCATAAATATATAGGGATTGACAGTAACCTGCTTCTCCAACATACTGAGAATTCAGAAATAGCAGTCAAAGAACTACTGATTTCAAAACTACAAATTATTACTCTAGATTGATAGCGATATTTTTGATACACACAGAACAAAAAACAGTAGAGAAGAGTAAAAAAACACTTGCCTTTAGTTAATTTAGTACGATCGTTTCACAGTCAAGAGTAAAGAATACTCTATTCTGATCTTCAGCTAAATATTCTAATAAATTTGTTAATGTCTAAATAACTCACGTTAATTTTGACCATGTGAACATCAATACCACGTGAGGAAGACGTTAAGAAATTTATCGGCCAGTAAGTTCAAAATCCCTCGCCCTAATGAATTCAATTCAGTGTGCATCAGAAATAGTCCCGCCTGCATATCTATAATATATATATATATATATATATATATACTAAAACAACTAAAAAAGGAAGAAAAATATTCATCTGTTGCCGTTGCCAGTACCGCCTGACTGGCCTTCGTGCGGGTGACACGTAAAAGCACCCACTACACTCTAGGAGTGGTTGGCGTTAGGAAGGGCATCTAGCTGTAGAAACTCTGCCAAATCAGATTGGAGCCTGGTGTTGCCATCCGGTTTCACCAGTCCTCAGTCAAATCGTCCAACCCATGCTAGCATGGAAACTGGACGTTAAACGATGATGATGATGATGATTATATATATGTGTGTGTATATATACATACATAGACACTTCACTACAAATCATCACACACATGCTGAGCTGAGACCCCCTTCTGTCATGACTGACCATGGGATTGCACCTAGAAAGTTTGCTTCAGAGACACAAGGATGTACATTCAGTTACCCTGTACAGAATCTTGGGCAAGTATCTTCTATCATATCCATATGCCAATACTACCTTGTGAATATATTTATAAGATGGAAACTAGGTGGAAGCCTACATATAAGTGTATGTGTGTGCTTCTTTGTTTTTATGCATCACTTGACAGTCACAGTCGATTTGTTTACATTCCTATAACTTAACAGTTCGGCAAAAAGACACCGATAGAATAAGGGCCAGATATAAAAATAAATACTGAGATCAATTTGACCAACAAAACCTCCCAAGACATGCCCTTTCATGGCTACAGTGAAGTGAGTGAAACTAGTGAAATAGTATATATATATATATTTTTTTTTTCATTGATTGATCTAGGGCAAAGAACTATGAACATGGCCTCCAAGCTTCCCCTCCTCAAGACAAGTGAGATAGACATTATTGAAGTTCCAATCAATGCAGGTGATCAAAGGGAACGAAATAAAATTAGCTGACTATCATGTTTTGCAATGTATTCCTACATAAGCACATCGGTGACTATATAACGGATTTTAGTTTCATTTTTCTTCAACTCTACCTAGTTTCTGTTTTTATGTTTAAGCTTTTATTTTCTTTTACAAATATATTATTTTCATGAAGCTAGGGAAATGAATATAATAACTAGATTTTAGGAAATACAAATTTATGTAAATATTTTAGAATATGCAAGTGTAGGAACTGGTTTGGTCATTAGCTAGAATTATTTCAGTTGAATTGTTGTTAATCAATGGTTCATGCTCTATCAGTTACATGCATTTCAATGTCCCAAGTAGGGACGTAGAGCTATCAATGCCTGTCCACCTAGCTGCTGATTGATGCCATGGGAAGATTACAGTCAACAGTGTAAACAGTAAGGGCATTGTGTAATTTATAAGTATTTTGTTTGTGTGGAACGCTAGGTGTCATGACAGTTGTCTTCTCTTGTATATCTTGAATAATATATGTGCATGCAAAATGAAAAGGAATACCGCCTATAAATAAATGCTGCAACAGGCTGGTATATTATGTGTGAGAAGCATCTTAATAGCTTAACGTATAAAAAAATAATAGGAGTAATCTCTAACACATCAGAATAACTTCCATTAATGGCACTACATATAATTAAAACTAAAAAGTTAAAGCACACGAGTTTTAAAGTAAATGCCTTTCGTGTTACTAACCACTCAGAAATAAAATGGAAAGAGTATTTATTTTCTAATAAGCTTACTGACCTGAGAAGAGTAATGAGGCCTTACTTAAGTTCAAAGCATAATTCCAGTGTTGGTATTTGAAGTGATGATTTCTGAATCAGTAATCAGCCACTTTAACCATTCAAATACTGTGCCTTGTGTATGTGATATGATATTTTACAGTGAAGGTTCCTGCCTATGTAAGTTAGCCATCTATGTAATAAAACAAGATAAATATCTCGATTCTTTCAAACGAAAATTTTAATCTATATCAAAAGCAGTAAAATAGTTTTCAATGCAAAATTTCCAATCACATCGATAAGGCTTTCTTTCACCGGATTCTCATTCTTTCCTCCTTTTTTTCCTTTTTTCACATGAATTTCTTTTTGATAATTTTTTCTCTTTTGTTCAGATATATTGCAGATGGATTGGCATATATTTACATATTTATGAGAGGTTAAAGTCACAAAAATAGTTCATAGATTTCTAATAAAGGAATTTTCATCCCAAAATTTATATTGTAACTATGGTTATAATTATCTCTATAACTGATATAATTTTGGTATTTAGTTACCTGAAATATAAAAAAATTAAAATGAAATTTGATGCAATCTCACTTACTGTCAACAGCTGAATGCATAATATAGCTGCCATATTGTAAGTATATAAAACTAGAGTAGCAATATCATAGAGGAAATCTCTTGGTGATTCATCTCTTATGTCAGTGGCAGAAGGTTCTTTCCTTTCACCAATAATTTATTGATTAAACCATTTTGTTTTATCAATATTATTTCATTAAAAATTGTAAATAAATCACACATAAATGAGATTTCAGTTCAGTTTTCAATGAAATAGAGAATATTTATGGGTTGCAAATAAATAAGAGATGAGGAAGAGTGGAGTTAGAAGAATTAACTTCAGTCACAAAACATAACTATGATATATGGCTGTTTATGACAATGTAAACATCCTGGGATTCTATATTGAAAAGATCTTTTATTTCTGGTTCAGTTCTTGTTGCTGTATAATAGCTTTTTTTTGTTTAGTGCTGATAAACTAATGTTGTTTACATATTTGCCTATAAAAGTAAGAAAACTGCATGAACTGTATAGATATGTATGTGCATGTTTGCATGCATGCTTGAGTTTATATGTATGTATACATACACACACACATATATATATATATATATATATATAAACACTTATATATACACACATACACACAGGCATTCACTCACGCGTGCACATACATATATAATATAAATAAGTGCATGCTTGTTTGTAGTCTTTTGAGTTTTGTATGTGAATATATTAATATGTAATATATGCATATGTATTTTCCTTATACAAATATATAGGTATGTATATATGAAAATATAAACATACATATATTTATGTAAATTATATATATTTATAAACGTGAAAATAAATATATGTATATACATGTATGCATGTGTGTGTATACACATATGTATATAAATAGATATATATACACACACACACACATAAATATAGATAATTATACACACACATTTATATATATAGATATATATATACACACACATATAAATGTAGATATATATATATATAGACACACATTTATATAAATAGAGACACACACACACACATTTACATATAGACATTAAAATACCAACAATACATTAATTACTTTCATATCTCATTACAACAATAAATGTTCACTGTTTATTCATCAATACCAATCTGTTTATTGTGTCCTTAATTAATTCATTTCATATTTTCTGAATATCTTACATCAGTGTCAAGCTACTCATTCATTCTCTTTATGCCATTTATCTACACATCCATTGATTTGGAAACAGTGTTATTCATACTCTTAGGCTTACACAGAGGAAACTCCCAAGTTATTCTTACTGTCAATAGTCATTCAACATTCAAAGAGCAAATAAATTGTTTCAAACAACATCTGGGTGGTGCTAACTCATATTTCTATGTTCAAAAGCTTCAAACCAAAAACGGTCCCTCTAATGTAGTCACTCATCCTACTAGAAAAAGCAGCCAGATAGCTTTAAACTCACAGAATACCTTATTTAAGGAGTAAGGTAATTCATACAATGACTTAGGTATGATATTTTTATTCTTCAATCAGAAGAAGCAGGGTAATACCAATGGCCCTTTTCAAGCCTCTGAGGAGTGGTGGAAGGGAATAAGTTACCCTCAGATCAGAAATTTAATCCAATCAACTGCATTAGGGGACACCACTAAAAGCAGCCATGAATCAGATGGTCATCTTATATTTGGTAACACAGTGATTCTACTACTTATGTAAGTAGTAAAAAGAGCTGGTCATAGTTTGAATACATATGATTAAAGACCTGTTTGCTCTATCTGTCAAAAATGACCTGGGGCTGATAAGCAATGACAATATACTTTATTTAATGTACAAGAAGTACTCTCACATATGACACACCCCTATTTTACAGTTATGTTTTGAGGAGAAATATATTTAGTATGCTTGATCATACACTTACTTAAAGACATTTTAAAGTGGTTTTGCTAGGAAAAATTTATAATTCTGTGCATATAAATTCGCTCTTGTGACAGTGAACAGGAATAAAGAGTGGAACCATAAATTTATCATAAACAGATACATTTTGGGACCACCATATCTCAGCTTGATCTTTTTTTCTGATCAACAGTGTGGTTGTTTATCTTTGTGTCAAAGGAATTCCCATAGAGGATGTAAAACCCTCATATTTCTGGCTGTGGTGTTTTGCATAATCACTATTAGCCATGAGAATGGTGCACTACTACTATCACTTTGCTGTCATCCACTGATTGCAAACAGTTGACATTCTTTTATTTTTTTTTTTTGTTTCAGTCATCTGACTGCAGCCATGCTGGAACACAGCCTTTAGTCAAAGAAATCAACCCCAGGACTTATTCTTTGTAAGCTTAGTACTTATTCTATTGCTCTCTTTTGCCAAACTGCTAAGTTACAGGGATGTAATCACACCAATATCAGTTGTCAAGCGATGCTGAGGAGACAAACTCACACACATAACTATATATATGATGGGCTTCTTTCAGTTTCCACCAACCAAATCTACTCACAAGGCTTTGATCAGCCCAGAGCTATAGTAGACATTTGCCCAAGGTGCCATGTGTTTGGGAAGCAAGCTTCTTACTACACAGCCACTCCTGTGAATGAAAGTTTGTCAATGTCCTATTCATTCCATTCATCTTTCTTAGAGAATTTTTCATTTTGACAATTAAAATCTATGTCTCTCAAAAAGGTAACATATTCATTAAATAATGTAAGACATACATATCATGTGTAGGTTATGTATACTGTGGAAGGTGGTCTAGTGATATGATGTGACTTCTACATATATCTTCAACGAACTGTAAGCAATTTTTCTTAGGTGTGTTCTGATTGTGATAGTTTGGCTTCTTTTCAATATTTATTACTAGCAACAATTATTATATCTAGTAGACTTAGGCTTATCTGGTTCTCTAGCCTATGACATTTAGTCTCACAGCCACATTAGACCCAGATAACTTTTTTATAGATTTAGAAATATAAATACCACATTTCATATACTGGCAAATACTACAATGAAATACATTGATTCTCACTTCAGATGCTTCACTACTAGAAATAGTTTAGTATTTGAGTGATGTAAATGAAGAAATTGGGTAAAAGTTAGAAAAATAATCAGATTAAAACTACCCTTGAAAATAAACTTTCTCTTTTCCTGCATAGGATAGCATTTATGAGGTTTGTGTGAGAAGTTTGATAATAAATAATAGTAAAACATTAACGGTAAATGCAGAAATTTTTCATCAACCAGAAAGGAATTATCAATTGGCCTTTCAAGAAATACTGAGTTAAAGAGATGTGAAAAAGTGAATGGACAGATCAAAGTGAGGCCAATATTGACATTGTTTTGTTCATATCATATCAATGTCGTGAGTCAATGATAGAAGGTTGTTTAAGTAGATTTAGATTAACTAAGACTTTTTAAAGAATATTACATCACCCCATTAAAAATGGTGCAAAATTGCATCTGTCTATTTATCAATTTGTTTATATTTCTATCTCATAAAGTGTTTATGTTTGATGTGGCTGTTTGTTTATGTTCTTATAGAGAATTATGAAAATCATAAATTCTGTTTGTGTGTGTGTGTGTGTCTTTATTATATCTCAATTGATCTTATATCAAACTAAACATTTGATTACGAGAATTGCTAATGAACATTCGATTAACTGTCCTCACTGAACATATTATTTTGCACAATGTGTAATAAGACATCTGTAGAAAGAATAACAGAACAGCATGTTCTACATCTGAGTACAGATAATTTACTATGGACTGGATGTTTGTTGGCTGAAAGTTGCAGCTATAATAAGGTAACTTGACAAGATGTCAGACTACTGACCAAAGGATTTGTGGTTCATATACAGCTCCTGGTTCTACATTTCGTCAAATCACTAGTTCAGTCTATCTAACTATAAAAACATGTCATATGAAAGAACATCTGATGACTGTGCTCTCTCTGATGCCATTATAAAAATGTTTATGCCAAGGACAATATAACCAGTTTGATATGTTAAGGTGGATTAAATATGAATTAAAGGGTTAATGATTAACAAGTTCAACTGTCTGTTGTTGTAAATTGAATAACGTAGCCTTAGACATACAATGCCTAAGAAAAAAGACCATCTGGTCAATCTGAAATGCTTTTGTGTAATAGATCCTCTTGATCTGAACTGACATGGAATTAAATAACAACTGTATCCTTCAACAATATACACAGCAGCAACATCAATTTCATAGTTACTTCTCTCATTTAAACATTCTGCAAAAGGAGAAAGTATCTAAGTATTAATCTAAGTCAACCTTAAAGCAGTAGTATTGCCAAACCCTCTCAAGGGAAAATTGCTAAAATTACTAATAATAAGAAAATAATTTGCAACAATATCTAAAATTAGACAAAACCAGAACTTGATCTGATTAAATCATTTTAATTACTATCATTTATATCTCAAACATTCCTATGTTAACCATTATTTGCTTCTGGCAGTTATGATAGTATGTTGCCAAAATTCTACCATTGCCACCACTAGGGACATAATTAAGGTTCTATTATTTTCGTACAATTCAGTTTGAAAATCTGTTACCTTGTGACATTTCTGACATTCCCATATTTAGAACTGTAAATACTGAGAGTGCTGGACAAAGAAAAAAATAAAAGAAATATATAAAAGTGTATTCACATATTTTAATGCCTTTCAAAGAAATTATTTTCACACTTGTCTTGTGACTATAAATTGTAGTTTTGACGAGGGGATACTAAAAAATCCCGAAATTTTGTAATATAATTTTATTCACTTAGGTTTATTTGTTTACATTTTTATCACTCTCAAAGTATTATACATTTGAAGCAATGCATAGGTCCAGACGTGTTTTCCACTTTTAGCACCTTCGTTGTTCTTTTCTTCTCTTCCACATCTGCAAAACGTTTTCCTTTCAGGACTTTTTTCATTCGGGGTAACAAAAATAAGTCGCAGTTCACATCACGCATTCAGTCGAGATTGCTTTTGATCTTCTGTGAGCAAGTGAAGCACAAATTTTGCTGCAACTATTTTCATTCGCAACCCCTCGCTCAAAATTCATTAGCTGGGGCTCCACGACACATCAGTCATATCAAGAAGTTCGTCAATTGTTTGGCGACGGTCCTCCAAGATCAGTTCATGAATTTTCGTGATATTTTCATTCGTTCGTGGGGTCGACGGTCGCCCTGAACGAGATTGATCTTCAAGCGAAAAGTGACCATTCCTAAAGCGTAAAAACCACTTGTAAACGTATTTTGCTCATGGCAACATCCTTGTAAGCTGTTTGAAGCATGGCAACCGTTTCGGTTGCCGTTTGCTCCGACAGATAACAGAATTTTACGGAAGCATGCTGTTCCTTCGTTTCAGCCATCGAAAAAATCGACAGAAGAGAAGCACTGCAAAACAAAGATGCACTACGTGGCAGTACGACATCACTGGACGACGCCGGTCAGCAGACTGATACCTAAGGGTTGCATCAGGTGACTTCTAGCGGAGGAAGTCTGAACTACAATGGACTTGTCCCATAGAGAACGTTTCCGGTTATTTTTGGGTACCTGGGATCTTTGTGATTTGACGGGCAACACTTGTTTTCTTAACGAAACACTTTCAAACTTGGGACACCGGTAGAATGTGTCATACAAAACAACTTTTTCTCTTAGCCTTCTTAGCAAAAAATTATACATCGCAAGTTATTTTATGTTAAAGTTGTCGTATTTCTGTAATTTCAACCAATCACTGACGTCTATTCAGCTGAATACAGTTACTGCTGTTCGGTGTCAGGTGTGTTATTCCCTGTTTAATTATATCATTATTCCCTAGTAAGGGGTTAGGGTTTTAGGGTTAGGGTTAGGGTTGGGGTTAGGGTTAGGGTTATGGTTATGAGTTATTGGGTTGGAGTTAAGGTTATGGCAAAAATAATCATAACCCTAACCGTAATCCTAAAACTAACCCTAACTCTAAACCCGAACCATAACCCTAAAACCTAATGCTAAAACCAGTACAAACGCACGAACGATGTCATAAATAACAGTGACAAACGAAAAATATACCGCTGATAGTTGTTGTTGACAACTGATAGTTTTTGTTGACAAACAACGGGACTAATCTTATTCAAGGGAAAAAATCCCGTAACACCGTTGTTTATATTCCACGGCGTAATTGTTTTCACCGAAATACGACAATTTTTTACATGAAATAATTTCGAACACAAAATTTTTTATCTGTTCTATAACACAAAATATACAAGTATTCGAAGTTTGAAAGTGTTTCGGTACCAAAAACACTACATGAAAAAATGTTGCCCGTCAAATCACAAGGATCCTAATAAATAAATAAAATGGGATATTTGTAACTGAAATGGCATTGATTGTATGTCTACTCGACCAGAGTTGAGGTGGAGCTAAACCACAACATCGTAATTTTAGTGACTTCAGATTTAAAATCGCAGCACAGAAGATTGTAAGATTTGGCATACTGGTGTTTCTTCCAAAATCCCTTAATCTGATAACACACTGATATCGTTTGACAAATTGTTTGTAACATGGGAAACAGAATCAATCATCTTAAAGGAAAATATTTTTTCTTTTTCTTTTTGCTTCTACATCTTGGCGACTATACTGCAAATACTCAACATCAATTTCAGTCATTACATTGCAATAATACATAATGGGCGTAGTCTTCTTATGCAGTCCCTACCTTACCTCAATAGTTTTTCAAATATCTTTAATCTTTCAGATAATCCATAATATGTTGAACATATTATGCAAAACTTTTTAAAATGTCTCAAAGATAATCAAATATGCTACATGTCCTTGAAGTTTTGGATAGTATATTACTGGCACTTACAGACACTCACGAAGGGAAAATATTACCAACTACAATGGAATTTCAACTCAGAAATCATTGATAGTATCGCTTGCATCACCCACTCTAAAAGACACAAAATACTTCTCCTCAAGCAACATACTATAGTATATAACAAATCAAAGGTGATATGACATAGGTAAAGATTATCTATAAAATAGTGAACTATTTTGTATATCTGCTAACACTCTGAAGATAATGTGAGAAAACTCGTACAACAGTAGAGTTTTAATGCCTTCTTTTCCATGCATGCATATGTCACACAAAATTTATTCTTTTCTACTCTAGCACAGGGCCGAAATTTCAGGGGATGGGGCCAGTCGATAAGACTGACCCAGTACACAACTGGTACTTAATTTATCGACCCCGAAAAGCAAAGTCTACCTCAGTGGAATTTGAACTCAGAACGTAAAGACAGATGAAATATCGCTAAGCATTTCGCCCGGCGTCCTAACAGTTCTGCCGCCTTATCACACAAAATTTATTGAAGTAGATATTCTATAACCAGATGCTCTTCCTGTCACCAAGCTCGATCCATTTCCAAATAAGAAATCCTCAGCTAACGTGAACATATTTCCATGGAAGACTGCAAACAATCATCATCTATACGATGGTGAAGTTAGTTTACAATTTGCATACGATATCAAAGCAAGGAAACACATATACGCGCGTGCACACACACTCACATATGTTAATAGGATACTGATCATAAAGCTGAATGCGAGACGGCTGAATGTGCGTAAACCGAATTTCAAATTACCTAAACATTAGGATATAGATATCTTGAAAGACCGAATGCTCAGAATACCGAATTTTGAAATATTTTAAGAGAAAATAATATTAAAAAAAACTGTCTTAAAAACATATTTATTTGCGGTTTCAAAAGGGCGGGTTTAC
Organism: Octopus bimaculoides; assembly: GCF_046866305.1. Taxonomy (NCBI): domain Eukaryota; kingdom Metazoa; phylum Mollusca; class Cephalopoda; order Octopoda; family Octopodidae; genus Octopus; species Octopus bimaculoides. The sequence goes on along the minus strand of NC_142931.1, from coordinate 27,568,679 downwards.
TTGAGAAATATTTAATATGCTTACTTTTTTATTTTGCAATGTCAGAATAACAAAGACAAGCAAGAACTAGTGTGCATATTTACTTGCAAAAAATAATAAAAATGTATTGCAGTGATACGAGATCAAAGAAAGACATAAGAGAAAACTGAAATAGTTTATTTATCGAATACTTCCGTTCTTTAAATTCTCTATTTTCCTTTTTTTTTTTATTCCAGTACAAACGTAGGCAGACCAAACGATTACAAGGCCACATTTTGTATATTGGGATTACGTAGTGAAAGAATAAAGGAAAAGGTTAAAAGAGCAAGTGCATGAACCAACTTTTAGTCTATCAATGTATTTATTATTTATTATTTTAAGTTAATATACTCACCGTATCTCGCTTGCCTTTGTGTTTTTGTTTTTTTGTCAAAGCATAATAAAAATAAATGTTTAATATGTTTCTCAAATAACCCTGTTTTAAAACGTTAGATAAATGTTTTGTTATAACGCTTTCTCGAAAACTGTTTGTGAATATTGTTTGTAGCAAAAACTAAAATATTAGCTACTATAAGACACTTTCACAAGACAAAACAACCTGAATATTGTACTAAGAGCTTTCGCTTTCTTATCTCTCGATTGCTAAACTGCTAATGCTCTAAGAACAAAAGAAACAAAGAGAAAAGCAGTTTCTTCCAGACTGCAATTATTTTCCGTCTATAAGAAATATTTTGCTTTATAAAATTTTTTAATAAATCGCTAGATAGGTCATGCTGGCGATTTCTAAAAAGAATGAAATATTGCAATACATGACTACCACTTATATAAATGTTTTAAGAATTTCGTAATAAGTAAGGGTTATAAGGAATATATATATATATATATATATATATATATATATGTGTGTGTGTGTGTGTATACGCGCACATAACACACACTCCTGCATATCAATGTGTGTCTGTGTGTAAGTGAGTGTGGAAACATGACCTCGCGTCCCATAGGCAGCTTTAATTTTTTTCTATCTTAAAGTGTTTTTTAATTCAATATTTACAAGTTTTTATTTATAGCTTTATGGTTGCTTCGTAATCCATTGTTCCAAGAAAAGAACTATATATATTCATATATATATTTAAACTGCTTGGTGTCATTGAATAATCAGCACTTGTCATGTATGTGAAATTATTAGTAGCGCGTGTAATACATGTGGAGTGAAACGTATACATTAATATCGGTCTCTCAATAAGTCGGCGAGTTGGCAGAACTGTTAGCACGCCGGGCGAAATGCTTAGCAGTATTTCGTCTGTTCTTGCGCTCTGGGTTCAAATTCCGCTGGGGTCGACTTTGTTTTTCATCCTTTCGGGGTTGATAAATTAAGTACCAGTTGCCCCCTTCCCCCAAAATTTTGGGCCTTGTGCCTAGAGTTGAAAAGAATATCGGACACTCATTAAATAGAATAGTACTCTTCTTCCTGAGCTTTTTCAGGTAGATCAATTTACTATATATATGTATAGATATATATATATATATAAATTCTGACTACCAAATCCACTCAGAAGGCTTTGGTCAACCGAGAATACAGTGAAAGATACTTGCTCGTGGTGCCGTGTCGTAGGACTGAACCTGAATCCATGTGGTTGAGCAGTAGTCTTCTTAACACAGCCTTGACAGTCAAAACTGAACACACCAGGAAGTGAAGCTAGAACATAGATAAAGACTAAATGCATTTTAATGATGATTTTCAAACTTTATTTAATCTACCACACATTGGATAAGATATTGAAAGTCACATCATCTGCTTTTGAAATGTTTTAGAATATAATAACAGAATATTAATTTATTAAAATAGGAGCTGGCACTCACAATGCACTTTACTACTAAGGAAAACACACATATCAGTGAATGTCACACTTTAAAAAAATTATGTACACCTTGCATTGTTGTAAATTTTTATTGTTCTCTCACACATTGTGCACTTAAACTACAAAGCTGAGGAGGTGAAAGTGCGAAGGTTTTATAGCAATACAAGTGGAAGTGTAATGTATATATACTGAGTGCATTGCCATCATTGGATTGAATGAACAGTGACTAAAATTCTAATTACTGTAATTAATATTTCCTTTCCTGTAATAAAAAAATTTTTGTGTGTGTGTCAAATTATGCATAGTAAATATAAAACAATGTAGCAATTTATTAGTGATTTTCTTTGCATTAAGAATAAAACAGGCCATAAAATTTATTTAAAATATACGATGGACAAATGAAAAGTTTTCATTTATAATATAAGTGGAAAACTAAAGGTGGCGTTCTGCCAGAATCGTTAGCTCTCCGGGCAAACTGCCTCGCGGTATTTCGCCCGTCTTTACGTTTTCAGCTCAAATTCTGCCGAGGTCGACTTTGCTTTTCATCGTTTCGAGATCAATGAAATAAGTACCAGTTGATCACTGGGTTCGATGTAATCGACTTACCCCTCCCCGCAAATTGCTGGTCAGGTACCAGCAACGTTGAGAATTTAAACAAGTGCTTTAAGTGCTTTCATTGTGGTGATGAGGAATTCTTGTGAGTTCGATACCTGTCGATGCATTGTGTCCTTGAACAAGGCACTTTATATTTTACGTTGCTCCAGTTCACTCAGCGGGCAAAAATGTGTTGTACTTGTATTTAAAAGGGCCAGCTTGTCACATTCTGTGTCACGCTAAATCTCCTTGACAACTACGTTAAAAGTACGCGTGTCTGTGGAGTGCTCAGCCACTTGCACGTTAATTTCACGAGCAGGCGGTCTGTTGATCAGATCAATGAGAACCCTCGTAACTGACGGAGTGCCAGCTTTCATCTATGACTGACATTAAGAGTTATGAGTTCCTTTGATTATCGTTTTTAAAGCTACTCTATAGGAAAACTGCTGGCACGTAAGGATGAATGGAAGCGTGGTGTCAGAAGATCTCAGTTTATTTCGTGGGACAGTAATATGTTTCTCATAATACCCACCTTCTGTAATGATGTCGTTTTCAATCATTCTTTCATATAAATGAATTATTAGATTTATTGATCCATTGCAAAGACCATTCTTTATTTAGATTTCACAATAACACTGCAACGCAACTTCTTCCTGTTGCTTTCTTTCATGTTGGGATTTTCTATTGCCATTTCATATTTTCTGCTTTTAATTTCTTCTTTTGTTTATTGATATTGTATTTGTTTGTCCTTGTCCTGTCTTATTTTTTCCAATGGTCTTTCATTATCCATAATGTACACGAATACAAAATAAGTTGTCTAAATAGACCATGCATCCTTTAAAAATGTTTAATCATATCAGTTAACAACACATTGCTGCTTAAGACTTAGATTGCTATCCTGTCTGCAGCGATGCGATTATGAATAAAATAATAATTTCATTTTTAAAATTATCTTCACAATAAAGAAAGACAATGAGTATAAAGGATGCAATGTTTTCAGTTCTGATAAAGGGTAAGAATACCTTATATTAACAAAAACAAATAAAAACTGAAAATGTTTGTCGTATAACTTCTATGAAGTGAATATGAAACATATTTTATAACAACTCTTCAAAAGAAAGCCTCTCACCACAGAGAAGGAGAGAGAGAGAAAAGGAGAGTGTGAGAGAGAAAAGGAGAGCGCGAGAGGGTAAGGGAGAGCGTGAGAGAGAAAAGGAGAGTGCGAGAGCTCAGGGTAAAGAAAAAATATGTATTATTCTCATAAAGGATGTGGCAAAGTAAATCATTTGATTTTTGGGATTGTCCCACGTCACTCCACACTTACACATGTTAACACTTCATTGTGAAAGATATCGAGGAAAAGTGTTCAAAATATTACTGAAGGTCAATGTCTAAGCTCAGTTGATCCAAACATGAGTAGATTCTAAACTCACTCAATACTCAGATTTTATAAATATCTTAGCATTTTCTAGCCTGTTTCAAAAACTCACACTACGCCTGCGTTCCATATATAACACACAAGTGTGTTGCAGAATAGAGGTTTTAAACATCTGCTAAAATGCATTAAGCTCGATAGTTAATACTTCTGATAAATCACTAGAGTGTATATTAATGATAATATAAACTATGATAATATAAACCATATAATTATGAAAATATATAACATGAAATAATCTAAAAATATTATAGTTAGAAACCTAATCTCATTTCTCAAGTTCACAAAATTTCAGCTATGATTAATGCTTTTCCATTCTTAGTAAAATAAAGAATCACGATTGATATTGTTGAATAAAGGAACAGATTGTGAGAAAATATCGAAAAGTGGAAAACTGTGAGAGTGAAAATGTGACGTAAGGAAATAGCTAAATACTTACGATTTAAGCCTGTAATAAATAAGTTATCGCAACGGCAAGACAAAAAAGGGAGAGAAACGAAAGAAAGTAACATGGCGGAAGAAAATATATGTTGAAAATAGAAACAAAAATGACAATGAGCTCAAGACCATATATATATTAAACAAAGGGAATATAAAGATATTGCGAATGAAATGTTAAAATGTAAGATAAGAAAATATGAGTGTATATAATAAAAAGCGAAACAAAAAGAAATAGACAACAAAAATTAAAGAAAAAAATATAGGGTAAGAGACGAGAAATAAGAGAGTATAGGCTAAAGGGTTGAAGTCATTGGTTCAAATAAACCGGCCAAAAAGATCAGACAAATAACTGGCTTCTCACAGGCAGAGTGAAGTAGAATAACAATTGCTGAATCATTGATGTACCACTAAAAATAGGATGTATGAAGTTCTTAACTATTCTCAGCAGGATAAAAAAGTTTTCGAATATAACTGCGGATGCGATAAGCTAATGAGGCATCACAAACCTGAACGCAAGAACTACTAGAGATAGTAGTCAAATACCCTCATATTAGCATTTTTTTTTTAATGGAAGACTGAGGAAAAGTATGTCCAAGACACTCCTTCCTAGAAGATCTTAAATAAGATAGCTGTACGAACAAGGACTGAGTTGAAATTAAAAAAACAGGAGTAATGTACCAGTGATTTTAAATTAGAATTATTACTATTTCGGCACATAATTTTCGTGTGTGTGTGTACACTTGGTTATTTTGCCTTATATTACATATGTATAATGTCTACACGCAATATTTAAATTTGGTTTAGTAGAAACCACAAACTAGTAGAGGATTGGTTCATTGTTTCAAGGCTGATTTACTCCATCAACGTTAGTTTTCTGTTAATACATCTTCCTTGATATCCTCTGATAAGAGCTTCACATCAGTTACTGCGATGTGTGTATAAGAAGTACGTGCTTTTACCAAGAGAACATATATTTATGCTTTTATCTAAATGAAAATGCGTGGATTTTATTTTTTTCTTCTCGATTTTTCATTCTAACTACCATTATATTTAACGATATTGTTGCTCTAAACATAAATTTCATGTTTATTGAACTCTTTGCTATAATAATTTAATGCAATAGTATTATTGTACGTAAGTATTTGCTGCTGATAACTACTGTAATGAGTGTTGGGAGCTGACTGGTATTTCTAGCGTCGGAGGTCAACAGTCGTTCTTAGAAGGAAACGACAAAATCTATTGAGATTTTTTGCAACAAATGTTTATTCTTTATGTACACAAGCAAAAGACAAATGCTGTGATTACTACAAACAACAAATGCTGAGAGAGTTTGGATGTTATTGTCCTTGGTGTAATTGTTATAGTATTTTGTTAGTTTTTGTGTTGTGAATAGTTCATTAAGTTGAAGTTAGCTCGTTTCAGCTTTTACCTATGTATGTTTTCCATCTGCCAAGGCGTATTATGCTCTCTCTGGGTGGTGGCCATGTGTGCACCAAAAGTTGAAATTATCGCTGGAGCCTATTTCACGGGAAATTGTGATTGGCCAGATTTTGTTGATCACGTAGATTATATTCTTTCCAAGCAAGATCGTGGTTGGTCAGATTCGTTGATCACGTGGGTAACATTCCACAAATCGTCATATCAAGTGATTACTGAATATTCTGCTGAAATTTTTTCACCATGATTGCGAGATATCTAATGAAGCGCAAAAGATCACACGGAGAAGCGCGGTGAACCACCACAGACAACCCCAAAGCAGGTCTTCACTCGAATCTATCTATCTATCTATTCAAATCCTTTTCTTTTCACTGCCCGCAAAATAAACGGTATCAAGTGAAATAGTCATGAATTTATTTATTCTCCATTTTTGGCATTTCAAGGGAATATAATATAATGAATATAATGCTTATCATAAAATACGTTATTCTATACGATATTGCCCCAGATATAATCATAGAATGCTCTGAATTAAAATTTAACATCCAAAATGTTATTCATCTCCAAGCAATACAACAATTCCAGTTCTAGACATAAACTTTCAAAAATTGCATATACGTTACGTCTGTATATATTTATTGCACTAACAATATAATCTTATATTCACATGTGAATGTCCACACACATGTTTACAGGAAATGGTCACACAATACAAAATGCCAGTGGCGAAATCTCTGTGAAGAAGAATACGCAAAGTCTTCATCATCTTCGAACCACATAAAGAAATCTACAATATATATGTAACAGGCTAGAGAAGACGAAACAGTAGGACAGCATACAATAGTACGCTATACAATACGCCATAGTACAAATGAAAAAGTAACATACCACACACAAAATGTATTACATGAACTTAATACTTATTAACTATAGAATAAACGAATGCACTTTAAAATGTCATAAAACAACAAGAAACGCATTGTACCTCACCATACACTAACAGTTCTAAATTTGTGGTACAAGACTATCAATTTTAGTGGGAAGGTTAAATCGATTTCATCAACTTGTACTCAACGGGTACTTACTTTATTGACCACGAAAGGATGAAAGGTAAAGTCAACCTTGGCAGAATTTGAGCTTAGAACATAAAACTGGAACAAATGCCAGTAAGCATTGTCCAGTGTGCTAACAATTTGGCGAGGTGACCGCCTTTTAAAGCTAGCACTAATACTGGTGACAAAGCTCTAAAATTAATAGCCTCATTAATTGTAATAAACTATAAGCCTGTAATTCCACAAGCAAACTCCAATAACCAATGTAATTTACAAATTCGATATCAAATTAGCAAATGTGAGAGCTGTAAGCTCCAGCACTCCTAAAGTTACTTCAGTCATACATGTATAACATATTCTGTTAAATAGTCTTTTCTACTCTAGGCACAAGGTCCGAAATTTTGGGTGGGGAGCAGTCGATTAGATCGACCCAGTACGCAACTGGTACTTAAATTATCAACCCCGAAAGGATAAAAGGGAAAGTCGAACTCGTCGGAATTTGAACTCAGAACGTAAAGACTGACGAAATACCGCTAAGCATTTCGCCCAGCGTGCTAACGTTTCTACCAGCTCGCAGCCTTATATTTTGTTAAATATTCTTAGCAAACAAGGAAGAATCACCATAAATCACATGGTAATACAAACCAAGACTAAGCATGAAAACATTAGTAAACAACACATTCATCATAAATAGAATTCTCACAAAAATAGTCAATTCATGACTGAAACAATATTAACAGCAAATCACAGTGTGAAAACATATGCTAAATTCTAAATTCAAATTCCTACGTTAATGCTAATACAAATTCCAATGGATTAATCTCGTATAAAGTAAGACACACTAGCACTAACTATTCCATCTAGAAAATGAGGCCGTGATGTTGCAGGCAGGTAAATATTGGACTTGGGCACTTTACTATTCCAAGCAAACTGCAAGGGATTTCCCAGCAATGAGTAACCCTTATAACAGTTAAGTTGAAACTAGAACAAAGTTGACTTCAGTATATCACACATACGTATACACACACACCACACACACACACACACATATATATATATATATGCAGAGTAAAGTCGTTTTTGTGTACCAATGCCATGTAAAAAGCACCCGTACCAATGTCACATAAAAACCACCCATGCTGGTGCCACGTAAAAGGTACCCAGTACACTCTGTAAAGTGATAGGCATTAGGAAGGGCATCCAGTCGTAGAAACCATGTCAAAACATACTGGAGTTCGGACAGCTTTTCAGCTGGCTAGCACCTGTCAAACCGTCCCATTCATACCAGCATGGAAAATGAGCAGAGAATGATGAAGATGATGGTATTCGAGCTAAATTTGACAGTATGCACAAAAGCAAAAAAAAATTACACAATGTCCCATCCCAAAATAAAAGTATTTTAAAAATGTTTGAATCATTATGATACAGGTAACTATTTTCCAATATTCGGAGAGCTTTCTGTCCTCTATGTCAGCCAACTTTTTCTTAACTATAATATTAACCTTTATGCTCTCCAGTACATCAAGTTGTACCTGAAAAACAGGAGTTTAAAGACTGTCAAAAGCAGGAGTGGATCTGTGCTATGCAGCTTGATTACCAACCACATGGTTCCGGGTTCAGTCCCATTGCATGGCACCTTGGGCAAGTGTCTTCTACTATAGCTTCGGGCCAACCAAAGCCTTGTAAGTGGATTTGGTAGACGGAAACTGGAAGAAGCCTGTCGTATATATATATGTGGATGTGTGTGTGTGCGTGTGTATGTGTATGTTTGTGTCTGTGTTTGTACCCCCAACATCGCTTGACAACCGATGTTGATGTGTTTATGTCCCCATAACTTAGCGGTTCGGCAAAAGAAACCGATAGAATAAGTACAAGGCTTACAAAGAATAAGTCCGACTAAAGGTGGTGCTCCAGCATAGCTGCACTCACATGACTGAAACAAATGAAATAAAAAAATATATACATATATATATATATATATATATATATATATATACACACACACACACACACAGTGTTCAGACTAAATTTGACAGTTTTTTTGTCTCCTTTTTTTCAGGTGCAGCTTGATATGAGTGTACACACACACAAACATAGATGTGAGGTGTGTGTATGTATTTATGTATGCATGTATATACATACATACATGCATTCATATATACATGCATGCATGCATACATACATACATACATGCATACATACATATTCATGGGATTATTTGGTGTGAACAGTATTGTTGGTATATCAATAGTTTTGCAAAATTAGAAATTGATATACATAAATAAATCCCACCTTGATCTTCAGTATTTTATATCTATATAACCAAACTGTGGCTGCTACTTGAAGTTTGCAAAATGGAGGATATCATCATGATATGCTTAATGGTAAGTTGTCCCCTACTGCTTTGTTGAGAAAGATCTTTCGACAAACTTGTTTAATACACACACACACATATACATATATACACACACACACACACACACACACATATATATATATATATATATATATATATATATATATATATATATATATATAAACATACATATACACATGCACACCCACATACATGCATGTACATGTGTGAGTGTGTATGTGTATATGTCTATACATTTGTATATACAGACACATTTATGCATTAAACTCTTTAGCATTTAAACCAGTCATATCCAGCCAAATAATTCTACCTGCTTTATGTTCAAATCAGTCAGATCTGGCCTCTCATACCAACCTTACAATGTCATTCTAAAAATAAATAGTTATCTCATCAAAATCCTAAAGTTACAAGATAATGCATGATAAATTCAAAACAAAGAGCATCAATAAGTATTACATTTAACAGAATAATCCTTTCTACTATAGGCACAAGGCCTGAAATTTTGACTCCAATAGGATGAAAGGCAAAGTCGACCTCGGCGGAATTTGAACTCAGAACTTAAAGACAGATGAAATACCACTAAGCATTTCGCCCTCCATGCTAACAGTTCTGCCAGCTCACCAATTTCATTTAATAGAATAATGTGAGTGCTAAAGAGTTATGTGTTTACACATACTGTCTTGTTACTACTGTTTGCAATAGCTTTTTTAGACATACACATAGTCATAAAAGTTTCTCTTCCTAGCTATGTAATTTCTAGACTATTTATTTTTGATATGCTTCAAATCTATGTTATTGTTTAGCAAACATATATGTATATCCTGAATATATGTATATTCATAACTTCCATCTTTCATGTCTTATCATGTCTTCAATCATTCTGTACAAATTATAACTCAACACATACATATGAAGTTGACAAGATCTTGTTCTATAAATATATATCTATTATATATGTCCTACATACATACATCTTCTAAGGAGGAACATGTACTGTAATTGTTGTTACTTCAGTCCGGGAATTATTAAGTCTTATTACTATGGACTCTTCCTATCTTGAGTAGGTCTATAAGCAGTTCACCAGAAAATATATTTATTCCCCCTCATCACTACCACCACACTTTTTCTACTCCATTCCCTTTTCCTTTTTATTTTCTTCTTCTTTGTTCCCTTGATGAGGTTGTTCTGGGCTTTCTTTCTCAATAATTTAAACATATTTTTAATGTTTTTTCTTTCTTTTCTTCCTGTAAAAATATATCATTTGATATTCGTTGTGTACCCTCTAAGGGCTTATATAAACTAATTAGACCAATTTGCATATATCATTATTTTCTGGTATGGAGTAGGTTTAATAAATTATTGATGCATTTACAATGTTCTGTTTCAACACAGTGGCTGTAAAATGGAGGATATCAATAAATTTGTGGCCTAATATATTTCTATATTCTTAACACTATCTTGTCTATATAATTAATAACTACTGACTGGCTTATCCTGTTACATACTTACAGTAAATTTGAGTGCAAAACCTATATGTTAGCAGCCCTATATTAATAGCCACGCAGCTATTTTGTTTGTATAATATCTTAAGTAAAAGTACAACAATGACAGTGGGTGGGTTTAATACAATTCCAACAAACAGTTACATTACTTTTGATATTTACTAAACCCATGCTTTTCCTGAACACAATCTCAATTATCAATAATCTTTCATCTCTATCTTTATAAGTGAAGTGAAAGATACAATGAAACAATTTATGGTCACAGATTAGTAACCAATGGAGTGTGATTTTAAATACTTTGCAAAATATATCAAGAGAATTACATCTGATTTCATACACACAATATACTTTACTTGTTCAGTTCTCTGCTATATCATATGTGTTATGCTATTTATATATTAAATATACTACATGTATTTTATCAAATAATACTGAGATTTACTTGTTACTGTTATATTTCACTTGTGAAAAATTTGTTTTCATTCATACTATATTTAAGTTCTTTCAAAAGCAGATGCAGATTTAAATATACTAATTATTCATTGGAAATATCTTCATATTTGAGAAACATACTCATTGAAACATCCTGTGTGATGTATATTTATACAAACACATACATGCATATATATATATATATATATATATATATATATATATATATATTCTTCATTAAACATACAAGATATCACTTAAGGTAAAAATAAACATAAATAAAACAACAAAACAATATTGAAAGCAGATAAACAAAACAAATATATACTAAACTGATAAAAGCCTAAACATATATGAGGTTAGCTGAAGAATTTTATGATCTATTAGATATAACAGCAATTTGATTGATCAAAGTCACAAGTTTATATATAACCTGAAAGCAACCTGTAAAAAAATATTGCAACAGACTGATAAATGGAAGCAATTATTCAAGCTTTGATCCTGAAGTAAAAACAATAAAAAGATAAAATGTTAAAATGCTACAGAATTAACATACAAAATACCTAACTATGTCTATCTATTAAAACATAGTAGTTTTTTTTTTTTTTTATTTATCATAATTTTTTTTTATGAAAATGAGCAAAATATTTTATTTGATAATTACATGCTGTAAAGGGAATTTCTGGAATGAATAAAGAACATAAAATACACATTTTTAGCTACTAATCAGACTCTCTGTTCAGCAATTAAATTTATTGTGAATGCCAATGTGTCTCTTCAAAATACTTAATTTTCCTTGTTTACAACCTTGATGGTGTCAATATAGCCACAATAATTTCTGATTATTGTGTTTTACATAATGACTTTGAATTTAGTTTTTGCACAATTCTATATATTTACTGAGAAAAAGTAGTGTCCAGAAACATTTTCAGCTATGTAAAAATGGTATCTGGATAAGCAAATTTAGTAGGTCTGCTGTTTTAGTTGAATCGTAACAATTTGGAAAGATAAAGCTGGGTCAATTTATAATCTGTATCAGCGACAAAAGAGTAATACATTTTTGTATAAAGAGATCATTGAAATTCTATGTCGATTTCAATTCAAATAGCATTAACAACAACATTAATGGTTTCTAATTTTGCCAGCAATTTCAGGAAAGGAATCAGTTAATTATGTAAACCCCAGTATTCTATTCGTATTTTATTTCATTGGCTCTGGAGAGATAAAAGGCAATGTTGACTTTGGTAGGATTTGAACTCAGAATCTAAAGAGCAAGAACAAATACCACTAATCATTTTTTTCTTATGCTCTAACAATTCTGCCAATCCATTGGCTTCAATTTTTTCCAACCTAGGCTTAAGGTTATGTGCTTAAGAAGTTTATTTTCCAACCATATTGTTTTGGTTCCAGAACTATTGCATGGCACCTTGGGAAAGCATCTTCTACTAGAGTCTGGGGTCAACCAAAGCCTTGTGAGGGGAATCGGAAGACGGGAGGTTAAAGAAGCCCATCATGTGTGTGCGTGTTTCTGTGTGTCTGTGAGTGTGTGTTTTTGAGTCTTGACATTACCTGATTGTTGTAAATGAATGATTGAGTTCTAGTATTCTGCATAAACATATCTAGCCTTGGGGAAATACAACCTTCTGTGGAAACATTTAAGGGTTTGCAGCAGGAGAGGCATGCAGCCAAAGAAAATCTGTCTCAATAAATTTAAATTCCATCTGACCCATGCAAGCATGGAAAAGTGGACTTCAAAACGACAACAACGATGACAACGATGAGGATATCTGCTTGAACATCATCTTGGTTATGGTCACATTAAATTCATTAGAAAAACAGGAGAAATAAGCTATTGTTGTTCTTTCTTCCACTTGATTATCCTTTCCACCAAAATCAGCTGAATCTCCATTAAATCACAATCTTTTGTTAAAAGAACAGGAAAACAACATTGGATAAATGTAGTCCTAGATGCACTGTCTGACAAAATATACATAGGTTTCTTAGTTAGAATGACTTTGATCATCTAGCTGTTTCATGAGAGTTGACCTGGGGCTAAATAACTTATGCATTCATATATTTTCACACATTCCTGTATATACTTATACATACATACATATATCTTAGTCAACAAGAACATAAATGATATATTTGCTGCACACAAGACAATTATTATAAAAGACATGGTTATAGTCAATTGATTTCTTTTCTATAGAATAATACTGTTTCTTATTTCTTAAAGACGAAAGAGATGGAAGTTATTTCTCTAGCTACATATAAGTTCACAAATGGGAAGCACAGAAACAAATACTGGGAAACATATAATTTAGCTGCAAGAAATATCTATTGAAAATTATAAAACAAACCCTAACAAGAAATAAAGTTAAATAGCTGTAATGAATCTATCTCATTAAGTGTCTATGTTCTTCTGAATCTGGGTGTGCTGTAAGAAATATGTTTGAATACTTGAAAATTTCTCAACTATCAACACAGCTTCTTATGAAGTGGATGGATATGTTATGCAATATAGACATCAGGCAGTGTCTATATATGTTTATGTTAAATCAATATTATACAAAAGCCAGTTAAGATGGGAAGATTATGTTTAGATATTTGATGAGTAACTTCAGAAACAAACATTCTAGAGTGAATTCAACTCTGGAAACTATGGCTGAGATATAACCACATCCTTAAAAAAAAAAGCATACAAGGTACAAATTAATGACCTGCAGAAGTAGCTGTTAAACCGAGATCTCTCTTAAATCATATCTTCCTGACTTAAATAAGGATGCATAAGAAATAGTAGTCCCAAAGATCCTTAAAAAGATCGGATGGAGATGATCACAGATTGAATACCTTTGCTCATTGGTCAATTCTGTGAGGGTTGCTCTGGGGCAAAACGATAGTCACAGTAACATACAGAAAGAATAGTCACAAGACAAAGCTTTCTAAAGAATGAAACTGTAAAGTGTAGTAAAGAAGACATATTGTCATTAAAGACATCACAAATGGAACAACATTACAAAGAAAATGAACATGTTATTAGTTTTGATAAAAGTATGGCTTACAGGTACAGGTATGCCTGTATGATTTAGAAGTTTGCTTCAGAATCATGTTGTTCATTGTTTGGTTCCCCAGTGGGGACATCACTGGCTGGTTTCCTGTACCACAACCATCTACCAATTTCACTCGCATTATCTTGTAAGTGAAATTGGTAAATAGAAAGTAAAAGAAGCCCATCTGATATACAAATACATATATGTATATCTATGTGTATATACGCGTGTGTGTGAGTGTGTGAGTTCAATTCTCTTCATTTTCACATGTGTTCACTGATTGGAAACAAAATCCCCTCTTTTATACAGACAGAATTATTTGCTTGCAGTCCACCACAAAAGCATATTTTGCACCATTCAAATGGTGTCTTTAGTTCCCAGTTCACCATGTGACCATGTCCAGGCTGTTTGCTGTTTGCTATTTGACAAACTGATGGGTGGGGGGTTATTAATTTGCTTGGAAACAGATGAGTGTTGGTATCAGGAAGGGTGTCTGGCCAAAGAAAACTTTGCTCCAATAAATTCTTGTCATACCTATTAGAATATTATCTAACATAGCGAAGATCTGAAAACGTCTCTCACAAAGCAACTAAATATTTGAGCAGGTACATGATTAAAGATAGAGTTGTACTTTCTGACTTGAACTGAAGGTGAGTATAGAAGGTGGTACCTGACTTGAACTGAAGGTGAGTATAGAAGGTGGTACCTGACTTGAACTGAAGGTGAGTATAGAAACTGAAACAAATACATTATGGAAGTGTCATATAAGCTATTTCAGAAACTAAAACAACTTTACATTCATTTTCTGTTTATTTCTTAACAGTTCAGATGGATGAAGAAGAGTACAGTTTACTAAAATGTATCAAAAAGTTTTCTTCTACTTAATCTTTGATAAAGCAAGAAACTTGGAGTAGATAAGGAGTGAAACACCTGCTTTGAACAATTAAGAGATGCTGCAAAATTTAATCACTGACCAAGTTACAGAAGTAATAAAAAACTTTTTTGACATCTCAAAATGGAGTACTGATCTATTAAGAAATATATAAATATGTTGTGTGTTCTTAAATAGCAATAATGACTTTTCTATAATCTAATAATAAAATGTTATTCATCTACAATAGAATATGTTTGCTCTGTAATGTAGATGGACCACTAGTAGAAAAACTGATTTGTCAAACCACAAAATGATTTATGTGTATGAATCAGCTGCTCCAACATGATACAGCTGGTTATACTACACAAGCACATGAAAACTTGAAAAGAAATACCTATACATGTAATGATGGTTACTTGGGTTAATGCAAACATGAGATAATGCTGTTGGCAAGTGTTTTAATCTTTTGTATTTCTGTTATGCATATATAAATATATATATATACATATATATATATAAATATATATATATATATATATATATATATATATATATATATATGTATTCATGTGTGTGTGTGTGTATATATGTGGTTTGTTAACAATATTACAAAGTGACAGGATATAAGACTAACTGGCTATTGTGGTTACAACCTCAGAAACAGTCATGTGCTGTACAACTAATGTTTTCATAAAACACAAACTCATACACACATACACACATGCACACACACACACACACACACACACGCACAGATATATATTGTGAAAGAAAGGGGAACCTAGGTCTGTGAGTATCACGTAAGGCTAAAGAGAGATGCATGAATACATATACATATATGTATGTGTGTGTGTGTGTGTGTATGTGTGTGTGTGTACTATATATATACACACACGTGCACGCACGCACACACACACACAGAGTTACACACATATGTTAAAAAGACAAGCAGATAAATATAGTCATATTAAAAGCTAGACTACTGAGTAAAAAGATGACTAAATTTGCAAAAAAGTAAATAACAAGACAATGTTTGACATTATACGAATCAATTTGAGACAGAAAAGACAATAAGATAAGGTTCTAGTCTTACCTTGCTAGAGATAACACAAGAGAATTGTAAACATGTGCACACACACGCTCGCACACACACACTCACATGTACACTCACACACACTCCCTTCTTCTGTTCAAGCTCCTCTCTCTATCTCTCTTCTCATCACTTGCTTCCTCTCTCTCTCTCTCTCTCTCTCTCACTCTCTTTCTTTCTCTGTCTCCTTCTGTCACTCTGTTTGTATTTAACTTGCCAATTTTTTTTTATGAAGAGGAACATTTACTGATCTCGAAATCAAATCAGTTAATAAAATTTAATAAAGAATACTTCTGACATAGCACTCACTTTAATCTTAATGCCAGACAATTTTTTTGAAACACATGTTCTATTGTCTTTTTTGTTTTTTGCTTTTATTTTTAGGGGTGGAAGTAAGTGGAGTTTACTATTTTTCCTGAATTTTGTTAAAAGTCATTAAATTCAACCTTGAATTAATTGGTTTACCTCCCATTATGCTCAGGGCAAAAACGCAGCACAGTCCAAACCAAATTAGATGATATTAAAGAATTATTTTCCAAATTTAGCCAAATAATTAGAAATATTATCATGTTGACACGAATAAATTACTGTTTATTTGTTTAATTTAATATCTGCTTTAACATGCTTACATCTGTTTTCTGAAACTTATTTGAGGTAACATTTTATGGCTGGGTGCTTTTCCTGTCCCCAACATTTACCATTTTTCAAGTAAGAGACTTTTCTTTTTGTTCCACTGAACTTGGGGAACAGAAACTGACAAGGTATCATGTCTACAACTGCACACATATGTATACACACAATCATAAACCTCCCACCATATATATATTCATGTGACAGGTTTCCCTACAGTTTTTCACTACCAATTCAAGCACAAGGTATTTATCGCCCTGGAGTTATAACAAAAATTTGCTTAAGGTGCCTTGCAGTGGGTTTGTACTTGAAACCATGTGGTTCTTAACTGACCATCTTAAATATACAATACCTGTACTTATTATGGTATAGGACTAGGGAAATGTTTTTGTTTAATTTGTTCCTTGTAATGTGATACACTGATAATTTCTTTAAAGTGATTCGTCTTTGCTGGTAAAATGCCTTGCATCATTATTCTAACTTGTTCCAAATATACTTGCTGTTGTAAACTACATTTCCATGTTTTCCTCAGTTATTCTCAGACATGGCTATTATATATAATAGCCATTTTGAGGAATAATCTTGATGCAGCCAAAAAAAAAAAAACATTAAGTTTCTTTCACTTGTATAGTCAAGAAATTGCTTTCTGTACGCAACGAATCTGTATTACATTTTTTCTGTATTTTTGTTGGTAAAGGCATGTGTGATTAAGAAGCTTGCAATGCAAACTATGTGGTTTGGATTTAGTCCCACTTTATGGCACCTTGAGCAAGTTTCTTCTACTATACCCCTAGGCCTGAGTGAATTTGGTCAACAGAAACTATGTGGAAGCTTGTGTGTGTGTGTGTACCTGTTTCTATGTCAGTGTTTGTTCCACCAGCACCACCACTTGACAACCAATATTGCTTTGTTTACATCCCCATAACATAGCAGTTTGGCAAAAGCGACCAATAGAATAAGCAATACACTTAAGAAAAACAAAATTTAGTGGGGGGGGGGGTCTATTTGTTTTACTAAAGCCCTAAAATGCCCCAGGATAGCCACAGTTGAATGACTGAATCAAGTAAAAGATAAAAGATTTAAAGGAGGTTTCACTCTGCAACAGATTCGAGGTTCAGTTAGGGAACTTCTAATGAAGTATCTGGATCGATTTCAATTCATTACTTGTAAAAATTTTCACTGAGGAAGTGATAGTTTATTCCCTGTTCATAAGCCTATTCTCTGAAACTTTTCCTTATATATATCTCCTGAATTCAGAGAAGTTGTTTTCTTCCAAATTCAATTTGTAGCTTTTGACATTTTTTACCTTGATTTTGATTAATTTTTCTGTATGTAGTCATTAAAAGAATGTCAGATCTTCCTTCTTTCGAACTTTTCTTTCCATTTTGATTTTGTTATGATTTTAAAGCAACAACTTCCATTATGAAGTTACAAGTAGGAGCCACCATGTCTAAAATAGATAGAAACATGACATTATGTAATTTCAGAACAGATTTTAATCAAAAATAAGTTTGCACCTAAAGCTTACCAAAAATTGAAAGGAAATAAAAATTTGAGGTGAAGAACTTAAAATGGAAATAGAAAATAAAAGGCATAAATAAAATATATCATTATATATATATTTTTTTAATCACTTAATCATAGTAATTAAATTATAATGAAGAAAACATGATTTCTATAGCAATTTTTTGCATATTTTTTTGAATAATGAGAAATTCATATAATTTTTTTCACTTTTTCTTATGAAGTATGCAGAGGCGGTTGTGGGTAGTTGTTCATTGCACACACACACACACACACACATAGATAGATATGGGTGCGTATATGTATTTATCTATATATATATCTATATGGTCCATCTATATATGTATATATATATATATATACATGTGTGTGTGCGTGCATGTGTGTGTGTGTGTGTGTGTGTGTGTGTGTGTGTGTGTGTTATGGAGAAAAAGCAGAAATAGGTTCATGAATGCTGTATATGAGAGATAAGATAGTAGCCAAAGTCTTCAGAGGAAAGAAGCAACAATAGAATTTTTTCTGGAATAGTAAAAGCAATAGAATGAATCATGTGAATACGTTGTCAACTGAGAACTTTATAGATAAAGTAATTAAGTTAGTCAGACTGAATGATAGGATAATTAAGCTTACACTAATTACCCTAACTTTTAACAATCTAACATTGACATTGATATTTGTATATGCACCACAGTAAGAAAAAGGGTCACTTCTACATACTGTGGCCAATGAGCAAAAGGGTCACTTTTATGAGGATTTTCTTTGCACTACCTCAATGACATATGAGGATGACCTCACTGTTGCAATTTGTAACTTTAAGGTATGTGTTGGACAATATCATGGGGTTTTCTTAAGTGTACATGGTGACTTTGAGGATGGTACAAGGAATGAGAATGGACCTAAACTCCTGGATTTCTGTGACATATAAGACCTAAACATTTGCAATAGTAAATTTAAGAGACAGAAAGCCATCTGATCGATCACCAATGAATCAAGCAAACACAAGACATATAACTTCATTGATCAAAAAATGGGGTAGGCAGTTGGTTGTGGATGTTAAATCTTTCCCCAGTGCCAACAATGTGAAAAAGTTTGTGTGCAAATAAATATATTAAAATGTATCATAGATTTATTTTAAAACAAGAAAAATTTACAAAAAGAATGACAGAGACATAAGACTTTTAGAAATAAATCCAACACTGGTCTAATACATATTTTGAAGAACTTGTAAGGAATTTGTGTGGCTATATTAGGGATGTTAAAATGTATGAAAATTACATACACATACACATATACACATATACATATATGTGAGTGTGTGTGTGTGCGTGTGTGTGATGCAGCAAAAGTTTTAGAATATATGGAAAAAATATAAATAAAAGAAAATGGGAGAAGTTGTTTTGAAATTAAAAACGTTTGTTACAAAATGACAAAAGCCAAACTTCTTTTTTATTAAATCAAAAAAATAAGTATATATTCTCTTTTGGCTGTTAATATTGTATGCATTCATATCCATGTGCATGTGCGTGCGTGTGTGAGTTTGTGTGTGCATATGTGATTGTGTATATATTCGTGAGTATACAAGGGACATGTCTTACAAAGGAACACAGAATTGTTACATGAAAAACTGTGAAAGAATTGACACCTAGGAAATTAAGCTGTCCATGAAATTTGCCATGTGTAATTCTGAGAGGCTACATAATACTTCAGAGAAGAAACAAGCATGCAGATGCTACATGAAAATAGCCAGTTATGAGCAAGTAAGGCAAAAATAAAATACTTGAAAAAAAAAATCTACGCAAATATTCTATCTGAATGCTCAAATTGCTATGGCAAATATAAGGGAAATATAAAGATAGGCACAAATAAAGGTGCAATATATGCTTATAAACATACATGCATATATCATGATCATCATTATTTAATGTCCGTTGTCCATGCTGGTATGGGTTGGACGGTTTGACCAGGGCTGGCAAGCTGAGGGGCTGCACCAGATTCCAGTCTGATTTGTCATAGTTTCTACAGTTGGATGCCCTTCCTAATGCCAACCACTCTGAGAGTGTGATGGAAGATTTTACATGCCACCAGCATGTGTACCAGTTATATGACACAAGTATTTGCCACGACTACAATTTCACTTGGCTTGATGGGTCTTCTTCTCAAGCACGACACAATGCCAAAGGTCTCAGTCATTTGTCATTGCCTTCGTGAGGCTCAACGCTCAAAAGATGCTTTTTACATGCCATTGGCATCTCCCACGGTGCCTCCATGAGACCCAACACTCAAAAGGTGCTTTTTACATGCTACCAGCATGGGTGCCATTTATATGACACAAGCATCAACCATGACTAAGACTTCACTTGGCTTGATGGGTCTTCTCAAGCACAGCATATTGCCAAAAGTTTCAGTCACTAGTCATTGCCATTTATATATGCATACACACACACACACATATATATATAATAAAGTTAATAGCTAATAGTACATCCTTATCTAGCGAGATTTGGGAACTAAAAGGAAGTGGGACTGGATTTAGCCTTAAATGGGATATAATACGGAGAATGCAGCCTTATAGAGATAATCGATATGGATGTGAGCTGTGCTCTATGGAAACTTATGAAATCTTTAAGTATAGGGACAAAAACAACCTGATTAATAATAGATTAGACCTAAGGGTATTATGCATGTATAGTGTTACCTGTACATTTAAGTATTTTCTAAACTAACGATTATAGTTGCCACACTTGAACTTTGATGGTGGAGATTAATTTTGGTGTCATATCCATTGTAAACTTATATATATATATATATATATATATAAAATATTGATATGTTTAGTTTGTTTCAGCAATCATGGCTAAGATTCTTGCTGGGTAGTCATTTGCTATGTTAATTACTATTCTTATTTGAAATTTCATTATTTATGCATGTATTCTTATTTATATATCTATATCATTATATTTCAGAAGCAGTCAAATATCAAGTATTGTCCTAGAAAAAAAAAAAAAGTCAAATTCACCGTCATGAAATACCAGCTACAATAGCTAGGAAATGTGGTTGGATTCTTTCCTCTGAATTAGTACAGGTAAAAGACTATGAGGATGTCCCTTCCACTGTTACAAAGACCAGCCAAAGTTAGTCCTAAAAATGTCTGGAATTAAGTGAAATACATGGGAAACTGTTTCAGCTGGTATCACTTTATCATAACCAATTATGACCCTTTTGAAATCAAAAGGAATAGGAAAAACTGAAGAAAAAATGTCAAGGACGTAAGCTAAAACAACAAACACACCCTCCAACCAACTTTCATTGCAAATTTTGCTCCTACTTATTTTGTATGAGGGTTTTCATCCATATTAACGATGTAGAGGAACCACTCTATTAGAAGGAAATGGAAATTCTTGGACACAAAAAGTAGCCAATGGCTATATATATATATATACATAATATATATATTTCAGAGATGTATTCGTTTGGCACATGATTGAATGTTATTGTTTGTTAGCAGAAAATTTCATTTATCTCTAATTTATGTGATAATAAAAGTTTGTCTCGTTTCTACATTTTAGTTTTGCACACAATTTCACTGCAGCCATCAGAAATTAGTTGCTGGCTAGTTTAGTTGCCTGTACTAGTCATTCTCCAATCATGTACCATAGGGAGCCGATATACTGAAAGTGAGATGTGAGTTTTAAAACTATAATCTAAGGATGTGGAGAATTCATACTAATACAAGACTATCTTGAAAAATGTATTAATTATAAATTTGGTTTACAAGAATATGATCAACAAACAAGGAAAATAACAGTTTCTTACTCTTTTCTAAATCTTTAAATTTAACCCTTTACAATTTAAACTGGCTGTGTCAGGCCCAAATATTTCAGCTGTTTTATGCTGAAACTGGCTGGATCTGACTGCTCACAACACTTAGTGTGTCATTCTAAAAATAAACAGTTGCATCATTGAAATTTGAAAGCTACAAGATAATGCATGATTAATTCAAAACAATATGAATAATTAAGCATTATATTTGAGAGAATAATCCGAATACTAAGGGGTTAATGGAATTTTTTTAAACTTTCAATAAGGAGCACAACAGTAATACTTTTTTTTTGTTTCTATTGTGTTATGAAATAAAAGACATTGGGTATTATTGGTTGGGAGGCAGCCCTGAGAGGTAATGAAAAATTTATATGAGTACAAGAGACAAAGGATTGCTAGAGGTAATAAATGCATCCATACAGTTCTTTAAGACTTTGTCTCCTGTTTAAACATTAACTATAAAGATACATTAAGTGTACTGTTATGATAAACGATAATCAAAACGATAATGACTATAATAACAGCGCCAACATCAACAACAATAATAGTCTCACAAATGTGAATAAGTAAATAAAGAAAACCAATATATAAAGCCACAAGAAATTTTCTATAAAATTTTTAATTGCTCTAATTTTCCAAAATATTTTCAATTTTTATTGTAATATTTAGTAATCAAAATGTTGTTCCAACATACCATATCATGTTGATGAAATATGTGAAAGTAGTTTCTTAATGATGATCAACCTATCAGCAGTCATTTTTGTTGGTATATTTAAATTTGTTGAAACATAACATGAAGTCATTGAAAATTATTAAATGAGTTTAGTGCCATATATATATATATATATATATATATATATATATATATATATATATATACAGAAAGAGAGAGAAATGTGTGGGTGTGTATTATCATCATCATCATTTAATGTCTGTTTTTTATGCTGTCATGGGTTGGACAGTTTGACCAGAGCTACTAAGTCGAGGTGCCACACCATGCTCCACTGTCTGTCTTGGCATGGTTTCTATGGTTGGATGCCCTCCCTAACGCCAACTACTCCACAGAGTGTACTGGGTGTTTTTAAGTGGCACCAGAAACAGTGCTTTTATGTGGCACATGCACCTGCTTCAATTCTGCCGTGGTGGGCGAGTCTTCTTGAGTACAGTAATGTGCCAAATATCTTGATCCTTAGTTATCTTTGTAAGGCTCAGCCTCTTGAGATCAGCCTTCAGTACTTTGTTCCATTTCATTCTGGGTCTCTCTCTTTCACAAGTTCCATTCTCTTTAAGTGATTGGTACTTCTGTATACGATTGTCTACATCCATTCACATCACATGACCAAACCAGTACAGTCTTCATATATGTATGTTTATATTTTTTTTTTGCTGTAGTTTCAGCTCAGAGCTGTGGCCAAGCTGATGCACCACCATTTTATATATGTATTTATTAATTTTTATACAATACAGTATTATAGATTCATTTCAACTAATTTTATCAATTGGCTTCACACACAAGAGGAAAACACAGTCCTGCTGCTCATCAGAAGGGCCACCATACTTTTCTTGCCAGCCTTTCAGGTGAGTGCCAGGATTGGATTTTCCCTTAACTCTTGTGTGCTAAACTGATTTAAAATCTACTGAAATGGATCTGTAAAACTATATTGTATAAGCATTAATACACTCACCCTAACTGTTTTTTCTGTTTCTTATTTCTTTATTGCCCACAAGGGGCTAAATATAGAGGGGACAAACAAGGACAGACAAAGGGATTAAGGCGATTACATCGACCCCAGTGTGTAACTGGTACTTAATTTATCGACCCCGAAAGGATGAAAGGCAAAGTCGACCTCAGCGGAATTTGAACTCAGAATGTAACGCTGGATGAAATACCGCTAAGCATTTTGCCCGGTGTGCTAACATTTCTGCCATCTTGCCGCCTTCTTACTTGATTTTGTGTGTGTGTGTGTGTGTGTGTGCGTGAAAGCACAGAGCCTAGTGGTCAAGATGTTGCACTCACGATCATAAGGTTTTGATTCTTGGACTAAGCAAATGCATTGTGTTCTTGAGCAAAACGCTTCATTTCACACTCCAGTTCACTCATCTGGCAAAAATGAGTAATCCTGCAGCAAACAGCATTCCACCTAGTGGGGAATGTATATACCACAGAATGTGGTAAAACAGCCTTGTGAGTCTATTGCTTTGATCCTTTTTGATATATCTATCTATCTATACATACATATCTATATATACATACATATTCACATACATACACACACACACACATACACATAGCAGTAGGTACACATCGCATTTTTTTTTCTTGCAATGTGCTTCTTTTCAGTTGCAAATGAACAGAGAAACATATCTTAATATTAGTTTCAGGTAGGATCAGAACATCACAAATTTCCAAACAAAATAAAATTGTTTTGAAACCATATTTATAATTTCAAAATTTTATTAACTGTAGTTTAGAAACACATAAAAATGAAAATTTACTGCCTACCACCTTAGCAGCTGTTGAAAATTACAAATATTTCAGAAGGTTGCTAACCATAACAAGAATGTCTGTTAGATTAATCGCTTACCATTGTGCACATATCAATCACACATCAGTTACTGTGTAAGTTTCCTGTTGGATGATTTCATCTTCAGTTGAGATATATAAAATCAGATGAAGCAGGAATTTCTCACTTTTTGTTAACACATAGTTTTCACCAACTAAAAGTGAGAATTGTTCTAAACACAAAAATGATCAAATATTAGATGATACATAAATCCAGGCAAACATAAGGATGGTTGATTCTGATAAAACCCTATGGAGGAGGTACCTAAGAACTCCACCTCTCTGACTCTCCCAGGAACGGCATGGGCTGAAAATGGATAGAATTGGATGGATATAAATTCATTCTAGTGTTTTGTTTATCTTTTTTTTTTTCTTTTCATTTTAGATTTCACTGGAGAACGGATCAGTGCTCATGGTTTTCAGTTATCTTGTGAGACAGGAAAGACTGATGTCATTTACTTTTCACTCAAATTGTTTCATAAATGAAGGAAAGACATGTGTTGGAAGAGAATTCCTGAGAGCTGACACTCTGAAAAGAAAGGAATGGTCATTTTATTCAACTTTCTCTGAGGCTTGGAGAATTTGGACGCAAAGTGGATGATGATCAGAGGATAAATGAATGAGTCAAACATGTTTGAGTTTGGGTAGCATGAGATCAATAAAACTATTTTTCATCATAGATTTATTAATTAAAGTTGACCAAGAACAAAGCATCAATAATCACATGTAGGGGACATGAAATAAATAGCAACATAGTGTGAACTGAGCCTCTTCTTTTTCAGAAGAAACAAAGTATGTAGTGAGAGATGTAAAATTTTCTTGTGAGAATCTCTAAGTTACCTTTCAACTATATTACTATCAAATCAATGTAGAAGCTTTTCAGGTGTTCAGAAAGTTTTTCTGAATTATTCACATTTTAAAATAAAATTTTCACTTGTTAGAAATATTTAGTTTGTTTAATAAATACTATGATCAGAAATGCAGGCTTTTTTGTGTTGATAATTCAGTAAAAAATATTTTCAATGGGACAGAAAAAAATTTTCCTGTTCCAATATGTATTGTATATACTGCATATATTGCAGTTATTACAGCATGGAGCAAATCAGTACATGTTCCAAGTTGCCCTATTGTCACAAGTACACATACACTTCAGCACTTACATCAGAACATGTAGAAGTACTAAATCTCAGAATGAGGTTAAGAGTTTGGTCTTTGAATATGTGAATTGGCTTTGCTTACAGATATTCCATTCTTGACAGAGAATGACAGTGCAGGCACAAACCGGATGTATCATTTTCCTAAGAGACATGAGAGCAAGAATGTGGTGACCTTCTAAATGTAGGGGTAGGAGATTATTTTTGTGAATTGTGCAATGAAGAAATAGATGCACTATTATGTTGCACAGATTGATAAAATGAACAAAGGTGATGAGATATGAATAAAATCTTTAAATAGGTTCCAAGCAACGATGTTGTGTGCCCAGATTTACAATCCCAGATGATGTTGAAATATACATTTATGAACAAGACATCGTTTTTATTCTGCATTGTCATCATAGACGTGTGTTTCCTGTTAATCTTTCAGCCTACATATCAGAGCAAATACAAGGACATGATGTCGACCAAAAGGTGACAAGCCAAAATGACAATCATGCCTAGCTGGAGTTACCTGGTCAAATACATCATTGGATTTGAAACTGAATGAAATTTAACTTATTTCAACATAATTCTTGAATTGTCCTATAAATAATGATGTGTTCCATAACATGTTTTCTATAAAACCTACTGTGGAGGAGGTTTGAACTTTAGACATGCTTGTTACATTTGTAGAACATGTACTCATGTATATCTATAAAATAAAAGATATTGCAGAGTATCAAAGTAGCCACATACGAAAATAGTTTAGTAGATTTATCAGTATAATCATATACTGAAAATGTGTTCTTGATAACCTCCATTTTCCTCAACAAAATTTCCTTTATTCTTCTGAATATCTTTTTGGAACTGTTCTAATTTGTAACTAAAGTCACAATAAAATTACACCCATGACCACTAGTGCAGTGGATAGCCAAGTTAAGCTCCTGGTAATATATTACATGTCAAAATATTACAGTATCAAGTATCACAAAAATCACTGAACTCCAGAGAGCTGCTTTCATTGATATATATTATAGACAACCCACTTCTATACCGCCACCACCACCACCACCACTACACACGCACACATGTGATTATGCCTACCACTTATAATATAGAACTGTGTTGTCTGCAATTCGATATTTTTTTTAGATAGTGATGGGAGACAGCCTGGTAACTACTACAGTTGACATCCCCTCTAATTGGCAAAGCTTATGATATACCATAAACACATAATTAACAGACAAACACTTGATATATAACTCTGCTCTTTAAATATGGTTATATGCTTCAGTATTTTATGTGCTTACTGTATGTATCTTCCCATTAGGTATCTATTTTCCACCTCCTTCGCTTTCTTTCTCTCTCTGTCATTATCTCTATTCCATTTGTAGAGACTCTTTCTTCTTCCCCACTCATTTTTTTTTTATTTCTCCTCAACAGCATATATTTCAGTAACACTATTTCTCCCTCTTTAGTTATATCCTTCAATCCATTCCTTCATTTGCTTCATCTGCTTTTCCCATGTTTTTTTTTTTATCACCTTCTTATTTTCAGTTCCTAAAACTCTTACACACTTTGCACGCATTGCTCTCCCTTCCCACTACCACCACCACCACACATATACATAACCCAAATACAGCAGATATGATATATATATGTGCATGTGATGGTATACGAATTTTTCTTTTTTTTTATATATATATATACATGTATAACTATGTATGCATTGACCTGAAGTAATTTGAACTGAACTCACCAATATGGAAGGATCAGAAAAGAGTCTGAACACTATCAGCCAACCTCAGAATTTGTAAGTTAAATATATGTAACAGCAACATCATTGTTTTAACTTCCTTTGACTTCCACTACTCCTCTTATCTATTTGTTATTTCATCTTTGACACATCACACCTGCAAATTTTATTTAACTTTTTATATAATTGTGAATAATTGTAATCAACTATTGGTGTATTGACTTTTGCTGCATATATGAGTCTAAATAGGATACGAAATACACATATACATACACTAACATACAACTGTGTGTATATATATGTGTGTGTATTTGTGTGCGAAATTTAAGGTTTATCTTTTTAATGAGCATAAAATGTGATAAAAACGGTAAATACATAGTTTACCATCAGTCTGCAGACAGAAAAGTTATATCTAAGACAGTAGTTTCTGATTTTGCTTGACCTTGATCAAAAAAGGTTTACCCATCTTCTATCCACAAAGTGGTTAATAGTTTATAGTTATTTATGATATTTACGAATTCAAACAGAGCTCAGCTGATCTAATTTTCAAAAATAGTGCATATGTTGACAGTACAAATTAGTGATCAACACTGCATTACACACCATTCCTTTGTGGTTTTTAATGATTTGACAGCAAAAGCTGGACTACACTATTAATATGCATGTGTGTGTGCACGTGTGTGTGTGTGTGTGTGTGTGTGTGTGTGTGTTTTGTACAGTTATTTGACAGTTTGACATTTTTGTATGAACATGAGTGTGAACTTAACTATTAGCTGCAAGTGGGTATAACATAGTAAATTTGTAACACATTTGCTAGTTGTTTTAGGTTTTTATGTAGTCACAAGCAGACAAACACCATCTCATCCATCCGTCTCTTGAGCCAGGGAACATCAAAGATGTAACAGCTGGATAGTAAAAGTACTGCACCAGAAGTCACCTGGTACTCTTCTTCAGCTGGGTAGACTGTAGCAACATGAATCAAACCCACAACCTTACAATTATGAGCCTAAAACTTTTGCCACTGGATCAAGCAACTTCATTACCATGTATGAAATATCAGGGTTCAAAATATTTAGCATATACTTGTATTTGAAGTTGAGCTGAGTATACTTACTACTCTGAGTTTTGTCTTCAGATAAAAACTACTCCTATTAAGAAATTCATAATAATAAGCCCCAAAAATGTATTTCTCAATGTAAAATATACTTGCACACACACACACACATATACTGAACATTAATCACAGGATATGTACATAAATACTATACATCCATACTTACATATATACATGTGTATGTGTGTGTGTGTATGCGTGTGTGTGCCTGCATGTGTGTGTGTGTGTGTGTGTGTGTGTGTAAAAGTTTGAGATGCAAAGGTGTGGTTACATCCTTTGTATGAATAGTGTGTAAATTCACAATATAATGTAGACCGGCCACTTCAATGATATATGGACAAATTAAAAGATAATTTGAAATACCTGAGTATTAGTAAAAAAAAAAATCTTTGAGGATCTTGCAAGAGATCATGCAGACTGGAAGAGGGGGTACTTTTTCTAGTTTTAAAATTTCAAAAGTCAAACGGTACAACATCAAAAGCAGTTATGATAAAACAAGAAGATAAACAGAACAACAGTCTCCCCACAAATCACCATTGTCCACATTGTGGTTTCTCAGCTAGATCACATGCTGGTTTAATAAGTCATACTCATGCTCATATCCATATTGCTTTTGGTGACCAGAGGACTCACAAGAGGAGTCACCAGGTGAAGTGAATGAATTGTAAATATTGCTGAATGGTAGTAATAGTAATGCAAGTGTGATGTTGATCGTCCATTTAGCTGGATTTCTTTTTCTGTCTTCTCGCTGACCAGCCATACATTGTCTTTGACAGGATAGTCTGCCATGTATGTATGTATGTATGTATGTATATGTATGTATGTATGTATGCATGCATACATGCATGCATGTATGTAAATCATTATATGCGTTTATACATAATAGCCCCATGTGTAATGGAAGAGAAAACTGCCAAATATAAAGAATACTTGGCAAATATATTTACATCATATCTCTTATAGTTTCATGACAAATAGCTATAAAGAAAAATTGGTATCAACTATCAATTGATCTATATGTTAAAGATTATCTGTTTTCAGTGAATTCTTTGAAGTAAACCAGTCCTCACCTGATTATATTAAAGTATAATGCCATGATATGGTTCATTACAAAGGTATTTGAGTTCTCAAGTTGCACTGGCTAGTAAAAGTGATCTTAATGTCATTGCCACTTTTGTCTTTGAAGAACATTACCCAGTAAAGCAAAGACATGATTATAAACTATATCTGAGAGGTAAGAAAGTGCTTTGTGGCTACATCTGTATTAGTATGTCTTTAAATGAAGTATCTTTGGAATTAAATTTGTAGTTTTCTCCTACCTACAGTTGTTGATCTAGACTGAATTGCCTTGGTTTGGCAGCTTAGTAACTAAATCTATTGCCTCTTTAATTTTTATGTAGATAGATGACCACATCATTTGTTTATCATATGGAACTTAAGAAACCATAATAGAATTCTACCAACATCTACAGATATTTTTTTTTCTCAACAAATCCGTTTATTTTGCTATGTTTTTTTTTGCCTTGTTTTTCTTTTACAATGAATAATCTTATCGAAAAACATTTTAAAATTCAAATCCTAATGTCAATAAAAGCTATTTAGGTTTTTGTTTGCCATCATCATTATCATCATCATTGTCCTCATCACCAACCATCGCCATCATCAACATCATGAGAATCATCCTAGGTTTAATTTCTGTCATACCCCACTCCACACACACACACATACACACACGCCCATTAACATATTTTGATAATGCTTTGGCAGTTGTCAATAAAATGACCGTTTCTAAAGAATTTTGTTTTTAGTGGCCAAGGTGTTTATTCAGTATTTTGACAGCCAAATTAATCTCTCAAATAACATAATTTCCTATGACAATATGACTATCCATATGACAGATATAGTTTTGCCCAATGTCTGAAAGAAACTATAAATAAGTACTTTACAAAGAGAATGAACAGACTTTCAAATTTTGACCATTTTATTCTTTTACATTTTACTTCTGTGCAGACAGATATTGTTTTACCTCTGACATCACATTCCAGAATGCAACCAATAATTTACTGAGTTTAGGCAAATATATTATTTTGACTGTAGCAAGATTTGAAGTCTGCTCTCTATGCAATGCATGTTACATTTTTTTATCTATTGGTGAGAGGAATGAAGGAAATAAGTCAAGCAGAAGGAAAGAAGAAAATAACCCTTAGACCAGACGCCTAGCATGAACTCTTAGAACAAAGTGAACTCCACTAAAGGTACCTAAGAACAGTTGCGCAAAATGTTAATGAAGTTTCTGAGTTGATATTATATTAGATTGCTAGTTTTTATTATGCAAGCATCTGCAGGCATTATATTGCATATCTCAATGGGGAAAAACTTATGTGAACAGTTTGGGTGGATACTTTCTCTCCCCTAAAAGAACACACTTCTTGGGCCAAAGATGAAGTGGTACGATGCTTGCCATCCATCATGCAACGTTGGATGTGGTGAATATCATGCACACTTAAAACAGAAGGACAACCTGGATCATGTTTACTGTTTAGGTGTCTAGTATCTTTGTACTTCTGAATTACTTTGGCAATTGTCTTTACACTAATATGTATTTGTTTGCTAATTAACTTGTAACCTAAGCTATTCTTGTGCAAACTAAAAATAATTTTCTTCAATCTTCAGACAATTCTTTTCTTTTTGGTGCCATTTTAATCACAATGAAGAAGATTTTCACCACGGTACACAAATCAGAATTCCAGCAGATGCAATGACAATGACTGGTGCAAAAATGTCAGGAGAAATAATTTATAAGAATTGAAATTATCAGCAATATTTCAATTTAGTAAAAAAAGAAAATATTGAATATAGCAAATTTCTTTTAGGAAGTACATATTTTTGTAACATTTGAAAATTAATATTTCGTTCATATCTTTGAAATTGTTTTGTGTTTCAAATGTGTATAATGTTTGCACATATAATGTATTTTATTCAGTATAAATTTCATTTGATTTCTTTCAATATTATCAGAATAATGGCAATTTTACTGAAATTTTTTAGGGGTGCACATACTTCTGTGAGATACTGAATGTAGGTTTGTTTTTATAGTAGTCTGACCTTAGAGTCCCTCATGGTGTGAGGCGTTATTATATAGTAATGCCCTTATATAAATATAAATATATATTTCGAGAATAAATGATGGATTTTTTCCCTTATGAGGTTTTTTTAACGCTAGCTACTTGATAAATTCTTGTAAAAGAATTCGTCCTATTATTGAATTTATATATATATATATATATATATATATATATATATATATATATATATATATATATATATATATATATATATATACATATATATATATATAAATATATACATATATATATATAGGCGCAGGGGTGGCTGTGTGTTAAGAAGCTTACTTCCCAACCACATGGTCTCAGGTTCAGTCCTGCTGTGTGACACATTGGGCTAGTGTCTTCTACTATAGCCTCAGACTGGCCAACGCCTTGTGACTGGATTTGGTAAATGGAAACTGAAAGCAGTCGTATATATGTGTGTGTGTGTATGTGCATGTGTGCATATAAGTGTCTAGGTGTGTGTGTGTCTTTGTGTCAGTGTTTGTCCCCACCATCACTGCTTGATAACAGGTGTTGGTATGTTTACATCCCTATAATTTAATAGTTCGGCAATAGAAACTCATAGAATAAGTACTAGGCTTTAAAAATAAGTCCTGGGATCGATTTGTTTGACTGAAACCCTTCAAGGCAGTACTGCAGTGTGGTCAAAGTCAAACGACCAAAACAAATAAAAGAATAAAAAATATATATAAAATAGTCCAACACAAGCCAGCATGGAAAGTGGATGTTAAATGTTGATGATGATGATGATGAAATGTATGTATATGTGTATGGCATTGTTCAGTTTTATTTCAAGATTTCTTGCCAATAGAGAAAGAGCTGGTTTCTAACCTAGATCCAAGGTTCCTTCATTGGAATCTCAACACCAACAGGGTATTTGTGTATGTATGTGTGCAGATTTGTATGTTCTGCTTTATGTGTGTATTTTCATGCATATAGTTGCATATTTACACATGCTCATATATATTTAAATGATAAACTTCTGGAAAGTTTTACAGATTTTTACTGTTCCAGTGATGGATTGGATATTTAGTCTTTGAATTAGCTTTCTCCTTTCTGGCTTTGAGAAGCCTAATTTCTCAAGATTGGTACTTAGGCAGTATGTTACATATCCCAGGGCTCCAATGAATGCATGTATGTTGATATGTATTTGTATGTATGTGTGTATATGTGTATTCCTTTGTCTTGATATCATGTGACGGTTGTAAACAAGTGCCACCATCATACATACAACATTGTTGATTTCCAGTTCTTCATGGAAAACCTCCCTGAAGATGGTGAAACATTACCTTACTCGGAAATAGGTCAGATGCGGAGTGTGACAGGAGGGGCATCTGACTATATAAAACCTGCCTCAATAAATTCTATCTGACCCATGCAAACATGGTAAAGTGGACATAAAAGCAATAATGACGACAACGATGATGATGATGATGATGGTCAGCATCGTCGTCATTGTCATCATGGAAGTGGTGGTTTTGATGGTGATGATGGTGATGAAGACAATGCCATATGTATGTATATATACATATATATATATATATATATATATATATATATATATATATATACATATATATATATTTGGTGACCTCATTAGTGCCAGTGGCATGAAAAATGCACCTAGTACACATTGCAAAGTGGTTGGCATTATGAAAGACATCCAGCTGTAGAAATCATTTTAAAGCTGAATTGGAGCTCAACACAGTTCTGCAGCTGATCAAATTCTGTCAAACTGTCCAACTCATGCCAGCATGGAAAAGGGATGTCAAATGATGATGATGATGATGATGATGATGATACATGTATATATATATATATAGATAGATAGATATACACACATGCGTACCCATATGCACAAGATATTAGCCAACATGAGACTATTGTAGAAGACCTTTGCTCAAGATCTCATACTATAAGATTGAACCCGGATCATTACGTTTGAGAAGCAAGCTTCTTGACCGCATAACTATACTCACTGTTTTACCCCAGAAAACAGCTAATTGCCTTAAATCAAGGTCAACCTTTTGGTTAAAGTTTATTTTGTGCTTTAGATAATCTACATTGGACTTAGTGAACTGTACCACAATGAGTGAATATGGTAGTGTGTTTGATCATATCTGTCTCTCTGTGTAAGTAGGTATGTATGTTAGTGTATGAGGAAATGGGCATGTTGCTCTAAGTGCTTGTGTGTGTGTGTGTGTGTGTGTATGTGTGCATATGTGTGCATCTTTTCAATTACACAGCCATGTGTTTTAATGCATCCCTGATCTAGTAAAAATGCATTTAAAATATTCCATGTGTGATGGTTAGTGTCAGTATGATAAAAAGCGATGTTTACTAAATGAAGAATTAATTTAAATACCGCGATAGCAACCAATCAATCAATCAACAAATCAATATTGCACTTAGTTCAGTAGCAGTGATATGGCATAAATGGTAGACCACAGGACTAAATGTCTTGACCTATTTAATTCTACTATAAGTTCACAGAATGTCTGTAATTTTAATTGCTGTGAAGTGTGAGAAGTTTACCATTTTGAAATCTTATTTCTCAATAGAGAATAAAGAAAGATGACGGTGTTACTGGCAGAGCTGAAAGCATCATTCTTTCTGTTCTTCACAGCAATCAGACTTTACAACATTTCAGCAGACTGTCTCCCAGATTAACTTTTACTAAATGAGACCCTCTTTATTTTCCTCAGACTCCAGACTTTATTCTGTCTTCTGTATTCTGTGTGGATTGACTTAATGTTTTACTATTCCTGTGAGGTTGGTTCAAGTGACTATATCTCTTCCTTAAATCTTTATAGCTTTGTAAATATATAAACAATCAATAGATTATATATCTCATGCTAGTACAACTAACAGTGCCAATTGCTTGGCATTACGCAATCAGTGTTGTCTGTTAATACGTGATTAGTTCTGTTAACTCAATAGAATTAAAGCTTGAGCTGTTAATGTATATCATGTGATCATTAGCTGGCATTCTACTCAATTACACTTTCATGCGTTGTCATAATTATGCTGTGATGTATGAGAAGATGCAATTTGTTTTATTATCCAAATTATTGCTGCAATATTTAAACATGTATTCATATGAGTTAGAAATATTCTATCATATAAGAAGAGAAGGTTGCAATAAAGTATAAATCTTTCACTTTATTTCAACTCCTTTGTTTTATTAGTGATCTTTAAAGATCACTAATAAACCCGAATCCTCTATATGTTTCATCCCTACATGGAAAACACTGCAGGAATAAATTTCCAGTATATTCATACTACAAAATAGATAGATACGACTGAGACATATCTATCATGCACAGATGCACACACACACACACACACACACACACACACACACACACACACACACACACACACACACACACACACACACACACACACACACACATGCACACACACATACACACACATAATGTAAATACTTACAACAGAAACTGCTGATGAAATATTTCAATCAGCCAGAATTCAAAGTTGGTAGATTTACTTGAGTGAATTTCTCCATCAATATACTACATAATCTTATTCTATCAGCTGGGGAGAAGTTAAAAAATGGTTCATATTAACCGTAACAAACTTTGAACCCACAAAAATCAGAGACTGGTCCTGTTCTGGTAAAGTGCTGGACCAGAGAGTAGATAATTTAAGCTGCATAGTCCTGTTCTTAAAAATCTGATCTTCCATAAACTAAAACTCTTTATAAATTCCTCACATAATTGTAATAAAAACAGTCAAACATTATTAAATGCATGTATTTTCAGTTTCATAATAGTGCAATATATCATTGAGTGATTGACTTCAGAGGTATGGGACACTCATGCCTGTTTTTAAGAATATTGGCAGTGAAAGGTAATTAAATTATGATTGTAATTGAAACCAATGTTGGATAGCCAGTAGCGTATCTCTATTTTATCAATCACCAAGTCTACAGTCCTGCTATTATGGGTTTATATACTGTCATTAGGAAATTCTGTTATATAGTTGAAATAAGTATGCTGATAATTTACTAGCAATTTATTACATAAGAAGTTTTTATCTACTAAACTATACTAGCAATACAATTACTGCTCTTTTGGTAGATGAGAAAAAGCAGGTCATTCTATCATGTAGTTCGTAAATTTAGACAGATGTATTGAAAGAAAAAATTATAGTTCATTTGCTGGATGAGAAGAAACAGGTTGTAAGAAATATGAAAATATAAATGGAGTAATCTTTAAAAAATAAATAAATAAATAAATATATATATATATGCTGTGAAGTGTGAGAAGTTTACCATTTTGAAATCTTATTTCTCAATAGAGAATAAAGAAAATAAAAAAAAAAAGACATGTTAGGATCCACAATGAGCAGAACTTACTTGCAGGTATTGGTAGTGCAAATCAGAGGTGCAATCTGTGTGGGTGTTTTTTCAAAACACTGTCTGGTTTAAAAAGCCACGTCAGACGCCATGAAAGGGCTAAGGTGTAGGTGCAGGAGGTGGTCAAACTCTGTTTAAGGAGTAGACAACCACCATATATATATATATAAACTACCCAACCACCATCAGACAAGTCACAAGGATAGTTAATAAGATATATGATATTTCTAGAATTCTGTGATTAGCAAATTTGCAAAACTGGTAAAATAAAAATCAGTTAAGGTTTCCTGTAAAAACTCTTTTTCGTTGTTATATATTTTGCTTGTATTTTGGGGAATCTGTTTTTTCTACTTTCTCTTCCGTAAATTTATTTCTTCTTGTTTTATCTTGAACTTTTGTATTTGGATATATATTTTCCAATACAATAATAATTTTGAGCACTTAAAAATTGCATAAGGTCTTACTAAAAAAAAGCATAAAAGTGTTGCAACAAATCACCAAAAACAGGGAGATTTTTGTATTTTTGTGAATTACAATTTTAACTATTTTATCCATCCGAATTCTTTTTCTCACTTCTAGTATATAGGTATTGTCGAGTAAAAAATTGTACAAACTTACGAGTTATGGTTCATGGTTTTCACATGTTAAATTGTGTATCTATACACATGCATACTGAAGGTATATAAAAAGCTAGACATTTTAGTTTCTTTTGCAGTACATGATCTGTAAGAGTTGCTTACAAGTATTAAGAGTGAAGTGTGTTATTTATGCCTTCATCTAGTTGTGTTGAGTATTTTCAATCAAAGAGACCATTCTTTTTCATCTTAAAAATGATATTAGCTTTTTTGAATGTATCTGATGTATGTTGGCTGAACGTGCATCTTTTGAAATATGAAGAGATATGCTTGTATCTATACATATATCTGTGGTCTACTGAATTGCCATTTGCATTTAGTTACTGAGCTTTAAAAAGATGAGACAAACATCTATTCATAGATATAATGTTCGTTTGTTCCCTTATATTTGGAAGTAGTTTATTGAACTTCATGCACCAACATCAATCAACAGAATCCAAAAAAATTTTTAAGTGTCAATAAGTCAGTTTTTTTGAGGAGTGAAAAAAATCTCCAATGTTTGGAAAAACCCTACTCTGAAACATCACACATTTCCCTTTCTCATGGCAACTAAACTTATTGACAAGTACAAACTCTCTTGGATTTGATTACTAGCGGTACTGAGTGAGACTAGCATTAGCATCTGCGGAATCTGGATTTTAATCTATCAATCAAACATTTTATATTCTGCATCTGTTGTTTAATGATCTTTATGATCTTAAATATCTGTTGTGCAAAGAAGTCAAATATTTTGGCTCCAATTCAGTAAAGTTCAGGAAAGAACTGATAAAATAGTTTGAGATTTAATCAGAAGGTATTATCTCTTATCTAGTCAGAACTGATGGATTGTTCAATAAGCCAGTCTGTGCAAAGTTCAATGATTATGTCGAAAAGGCGCTTTTTAATTGAGATGAAAATATATTTACAGATCTTTTTTCTGAATAACTATCTGGTCTTTATTTACATTATTTACATTCGACGGATATTTGTCCTCATCTTGTTTGTTGTTCACACAACGTTTTGGCTGATATACCCTCCAGCTTTCTTCAGGTGTCTTGGGGAAATTTCGAACCTGGGTTCTCATTCCTAAGGTATTTTTCGATGTTATTATTTTTATTATTATTATTATTATTATTATTATTATTATTATTATTATTATTGTTATTGTTATTGTTCAGGTCACTGCTTGGAATCGAACTCGGAATCTTGGCATAGTGGTTAAGAGTGCAAGCTACTTACCTCAATGGCAGTGAAACATGGCTATAACAGATGAGGACATGGGTAGGCTTGGGAGAAAAGAAGCCAGTATGCTTCGCTGGATGTGCAATATCAGTGTGCATGTTCGACAGAGTGTAAGCATCTTGAGAGAAAAGTTAGGCATAAGTGGAATCAGATGTGGTGTGCAAGAGAGACAACTGAGCTGGTATGGTCAAATAATGCATATGGACAAGGATAGCTGTGTAAAGAAGTGCTGATCTCTAACTGTGGAGGGAACCTGTGGTAGAGTTAGATCCAGGAAGACATGGGACAAAGTGGTGAAGTATGACCTTCGAACTTTGAATCTCACAGAATCAATGACTAGTGACTGAGACAGTTGATGATGTGCTCTGCTTAAGAGGAACTGTCAAGCTAAGCACACCCATGCTGATGGCATGTAAAATAATCGACCTTTGAATGCTGGGCCTCAAGGAGGCAAAGTGACTGAGTACCTTTTGAGCATTGGGCCTGACAGAGGCAAAGTGGCTGAGTTCCTTTTGAGCATTGGGCTTCACAGAGGCAAGGTGGTTTAGTTCCTTTTGAGTGATGGGCCTCATGGAGGTAAAGTGGCTGAGCTCCTGGACCTCATGGAGGCAAAGTGGTTGAGTTCCTTTTGAGCAGACCTCGCAGAGGTTGAGACAAGGTGATTGAGTTCCTTTTCAGTGTTGGGCCACATGGAGACAATGACCAAGACATTTGGCATTACGTCATGCTTGAGAAGATCCATCAAGCTGAGCAAAATTACAGTTGTGGCAGATACTGGTGTCACACAAATGGCATCCATCCAGTGGCATGTAAAAGCACCCATTACACTCTCAGAATGGTTGGCATTAGGAAGGGCATCTCGCCATAGAAGACTATGCCAAATCAAACTGGACTCTGGTGCAGCCTTCCAGTGTACCAGCCCAGTCAAACCATACAACCCATGCCAGCATGGACAACAGACGTTAAATGATGATGATGATGATGATGATGATGATGATGATGATGATGATGATGATGATGATGATGATGATGATTCCACTTATCACTGTATAAACTTCTTTCATCAATTCGCTTTACTCCACTCATCACTTTATAAACCTCGAACAAAGTTGTTATTCAGCATTTATTTAATTTAGTTACAATAAATATCAACTAATATGATTTTGTGAAATGTGGGTCATGCTTCATTATATTTGTTTGTATTATATCAAAGGAAGAAGGGTTCCATCTATTGCTTGGAGTAGTTTTGTCTGATCAAAGACATGGGAAGTCAGAAAGAGTGATTTTGATAATGCAATGCAAGCTTGAAAAGTTATAGGTTATTGTTACACAAGTAAAATTTCATTAGAAGGAACTCCACATTGTAGACGTCACTAGAATGAAGAATTGTATCTAATTTATGATGAGGGATTTAAGGAGAAGGAGAAAGGGAGAGAAAAAGAGAGATAACATGAGTGATGAAGTTACAGAGAGGTAAATATAAGTAGCCAAGTTCTGATGATCTGGGATTATTGTTGTAGCAGAAGAGAAACTAAATCAAAGAGATATAACAATCTGCCTAACAGAAACTGCACATACAAATTAATATTTCATCAAACATAAATCCTACAGTCTGTTGTAGATAAAATAACTCAGCTGATCTATTACCAATTCCCTGTAGCTAGGGAACTGAAACATTTCAAATAAAATATACTAGCATAAAGATACAATGAAATTTGAGCAATGGATGTGAATTCACTTCGCAACAGCTATATCCCCAAATAATTCATCCATACATTCAACATAAATACATACATATATGTGTGTGCATGTGTGTTAAATGCACTGTGCATAGCTAAATAACATAAATATATGCACAAAATCAAAAAAGAATATATGTGTTTACACACACATATTTATGATGGATTCTTTCATTAATTTTCATTGAAGAACATGCAGTTGATCAATCAACTGGATGATCTGGTTGAATATTCCAAATATATATGTACCTTTAATGTAATTCTCAAGTAGAATCACTGTGAGAAGACCTTTCAATTACAGATACAGTCCAGATCCTACATAGTTTCCAGTAACCAAAACTCACTTACAAAGTGTGAGTTGCACTAAAGCACTATTCAGGACACTAGCCCAAGATGCTATGCAGTGGAACTAAACTTTGGGTCTAATACTTCTAAAGCAAACTTAAACACTCATATATATTGCTAAGTAAAATCACTGTCTTCCACACATACAGGCTTGTCCCCTTCTGGTACTAGTACCACATACAATGCACCTGAGCCAGTGCTGTATAAATGCGTCTGTGCTAGTGCTGCATAAATGCACTCTTGCTGGTGGCATGTAAAAGGCACCCAGCACACTCTATTCAGTGGCTGGCATTAGGAAGGGTATCCACCTGTAGAAACCATGACCCAACAGACAATTGAAGTCTGGACAGCTCCCAGCTGGCCAGATCCATATCAAACCATTCAACCTATGCCAGCAAGGAAAGCAGACGTTAAACAATGATGATGATGATGATAATGATGATGATGATGATGATGATGATGATGATGATGATGATGACGATGATGATGATATGTATGTTTGTATATATGTACACACACAGATGCAGACTGAGGTGAGAAGTTCTAAGGAACATTGGAATAAAAGACACAAAGCAAGAATTCTCAGGGACAAGATATTTACTTCATAATCATGAGGTTGACAATGCTTAAAGTTTCATGGTCATGTAGGATGCATCCACCTCATCAGACGTTCAGAACATCTGAGCATCTAACAAGGTGAACCCACTCACAAAGCCTTATGCAAAGTGGAACTGAGTCAAATCATTATTAAATAAAGGCTACTTCATTATTAAATAAAAGTTACTCCTACAGAAAGTGCTCAGTTTTCTTAAATTTGTTCACTTCTTCATATATGTAAGTGTGTATGTGTGTGTGTGTGTGTGTGTG
Organism: Octopus bimaculoides; assembly: GCF_046866305.1. Classification (NCBI taxonomy): domain Eukaryota; kingdom Metazoa; phylum Mollusca; class Cephalopoda; order Octopoda; family Octopodidae; genus Octopus; species Octopus bimaculoides. Next base: position 27,527,693 of record NC_142931.1, on the reverse strand, counting down.
TGTGTGTGTGTGTGTATGTCTATCTGTGTGTGTTTGTATTTATATTTATATTTGTATTTATATTACAACATTATAAA
>NC_142931.1:27510116-27522616 GCF_046866305.1 Octopus bimaculoides | reverse complement strand
ACTCCAGTTTCTGTCTAGTAAACTGCACTTGCAAAACTTTGATTGCTATAAGTCTATGGTAGAAGACACTTAGCTTAGGTGTCAGACAGGGAAAACAGACTCAGAACTGTATTATTTGTGAAGCAAACTTCTTAATCACATATCTGGGTTAACCTATCTGTAATATACTAGCATCCTTTACTAGGAAATACATCTACTTTAACCACTTCAGTCTGAGAAAACCTTGGGATGAGTTGCAGCATATGGTAACACACTGTGGTAATGTTGAGAGGGATGAAAATATAATAAGATATATGAGGAGATTACACGGTGAAGAGTTATAGTTATACATGTTAGTAAATTGCATACAAAATCATCTGCCTGCCAAGGATAAAAATGTGCGTTAAACATATAAAACTGTTGCTATAGCTATATCATCAAACGAATGAATCAAAAGAAAATGTTGTAGTCAAAGTATATACTAGCCCATGTAAATTTATATATAAACGCCTCTCTCTGTATCTCTCTCTGCATGTTGAACGCATGCATAAGTAACAGTGTATGCGTGTGTGTCCATGTGAGTGTTTATGTTTTCGTGTTCATGTTGCCTATAAATATGACCGTATGTGTACTTAGTGAGAATATAGTGTTTGTACTTTGCCCATATTCTTATTGTTTTCTCTTGGCTCCACATTCACCCACCTCTCCATTAAGGAGAATGTATATTGAAGTGTAAAGGAGTGTGTATATAATCAAACAGAAAAATGCATATCTATATATATATATATATATATATATATATATATATATGGTGTACAGGTATATATATATATATATATATATATATATATATACCTGTACACAACACACTTCTATATATTATATATAATATACATATTATGAGTGTACATATAAATACATTTATATATATATAAATGTATTTATATGTATATATATATATATATATATATATATATATATATATATATATATATATATATGTATGTATATATATATATATATACACATATATATATATATATATATATATATATATATATATATATATATATATATACATATATATATATATATATATATACATATATATATACAATTACACACACAAACGTGCATCCACCCCACTACACATAAATGTAAGTACACAATTGATATTTATCTCAGCATAATCATGCAATTGTGCATATATTCATGTATAGATTTATGAGTATACATGCACACACACACACACACACACACACATACCTATTCTTGTAAATATAATATATTTCCCTACATATCTAAACATGCATACTCTTGCAAACACACATAAAAATATGGGGGCCAAACATCAATGTACAGGAAAAAACTGCTGCTGTGCAGCCTTTCACCGATTGATATTTTTATTGCGTAACTTCTATTGAATGCAGGTTATATAGAATGGTATTCTTCAATTAGAAATGGTTGGTGTCACAATTTCAATTATGCACTTATTTTAATGCAACACCAATGTTCTCTCAACCATGCATTTTGGTGTATACTGCAACTTTCATACTTGTTTACTTATTAATGTACATGTGTGTGGGATGGGCATAGGCATTCTCTCTCTCTCTCTCTCTCTCTCTCTCTCTCTCTCTCCCTCTCTCTCTCCCTCTCTCCCTCTCTCACACACACAAATACAAATATATATAAACAAATACATACATATACCTTTATACACATGCATATATATAAATTTACTTATATATATACACACACACACACACATTATATATGCCTATATATATATGCATATATATGCATATATATATATATATATATATATATATATATATATATATATATATATATATATATAATGTGTGTATGCATTTTATGCTAAATATGATCAAGTATTGAGTAAACTTGTTATTTGGTACATTTCATGGCATTGCATATAACTCTTTGCACGTACGTACATACATACATACACACACACACACACATATATATATATATATATATATATATACAAAGAGATAGATAGATAAATAGATAGATAGATAGATAGATAGATAGATAGATAGATAGATAGATAGATAGATAGATATACACACACACAAGTATAAATCTAAATAATAAACACACACACACGTATTGTCTCTCTCACACACATACACGCACATGCATGGCTGTGTGGTAAGAAGCTTGTTTCCGAATCACATGCTTCTGGGCTCAGTCCCCCTGCGTGGCAGCTTGGGCAAGTATCTTCTACTATTGCCTCAGGCCAACCAAACCCTTGTGAATGGATTTGGTAGATGGAAACTGAAAGAAGCCTGCCATATATATATATATATATATATATATATATATATATATATATATATATATATATATATATATGTATATACAGGGTGTCCACAAAGTCTGGGGCCATAGAGTAAATAAAATCGTAACATAAACAATTAAATATAAGAAATAATAGTTTCTTAAAGTATGTGTTAATCCCCATGTAACCAGACTGTAAATAAAATAATAACATAAACAATTAAATATATGAAATAATAATGTCTTAAAGTATGTATTAATCCTCATGTACCCAAACTTTGTGGACACCCTGTACAATATATACATGTGTGTGTGTGTGTGTGTGTGTGTGCGTGTGTGTATATATCTCTGCGTATATGTTTTTGTGTCCGTATTTGTCCTCCCATTACTACTTGACGACTGGAGTTAGTGTGTTTATGTACCCGTAACTTAGCAGATTGGCACAGAGACCGATAGAATAAGTACTAAGCTTAAAAAAAAAATAATTAAGGCGGCATTCCAGCTTCACCACTGTCAAATGAATGAAGCAAGTAAAAGAATAAAAGAATATATAAGAATATATATATTCTTTTACTCATTTATTCTTTTATTCATTTCAGCCATGAGCTGCGATCATGCTGGAATGCCACTGTGGTTTTGCTGATTCCCTCAGGCTGGGATTGTTTCACATCACCACTATTATATGTGCCTTTGTCCCAGCTGTTGTCCCATTTAATTTGTGAAGGAGTCTGATTTTGCTAGCCTCATCTGAACACTCATGCCAGGTCGTCAGTTAAATAGGTATTGTGGAGAGGAGGCTGTCTAGTTCTTTATTGAAGACATTTACATCCACATTTTGTAGGTTTCTTAATTTTAGTGGCAGAACAATGAAGAGTTGTGGGCCTTTGAACCCTAGGCTATTGCAGTCTTGAATTTAGATGGAGTGGATGGTACCTTTAGTAGAATACAATGGCATCCAGTTCTGGCATTTGTATGACATTCAATGCCACAATTAGGTTCTAGCCCTTCTAGAGTTTTGGATATGTAGATTTTTACAAATCCATCACATCTTCCTCACAATGAGTGAAGTTGTAGTTTTTCAGCCTCTCCCTGTAGCACACCTGCTGCACTGTTTCCATCTATTTAATGTAGTGATGTTGGACTGCTTCAAACACCACTGTTAGTTTGGCACTATGTGGTGATCATAACTGACAGCTGTAGACCAGATGGCTGAGAACAAAGGTCCTCCATATATACACACACGCATATATATATACATATATATATATATATATATATATATATATATATATATATATATATATATATATATATATATATATATATATATATATATATATATATATGTATGTATGTATAAATAATACAAAATGGGACAAGGACACAAAACATCCAGACAGTTAGGTGATACACGAAAGCGACAAAGCATACAGATAGATGATACAAAGAAAACGTACAAAGCGAACGTTTTGAACGTTAAGGATGAAATCGTCTCTCCTTGTATGCACAAACAACAATTTAAACTACGAAATTTCAAATATGACCCTTCGTCTGCCTTACAATTCCAACCAGAATGAATTTGATATAAATACTATTATTGATTATATATGCAATATACATAATATTTATTTGCTACCAGTAATTCATGCTAGAAATCTAAATTCCACAGATATTTATTGTATACACATAATACATGTACAAGACATACACGATTGGCAAAATGTTTGATAAACTTGCTATTTGATGGACTTTACACATTCAAAACCTGTGGAAATCCCTTACATTACATGGCACACATGTCCACATCTCCAAAAATGCAGTCACGTGTCATATTATATATATTAATGTGCATTAATACATGCAGATATATTGATACATTTATCTGAATATATTTAAGTAGAAATAATGTGTACATATGTACATCTGCTACTCTTATGTTTAGAGCTCTACGTAGATTTTCATAATCCAGTCTGCTTTTTGTTAATTAACTACTTTATTGAATAGTATTACAAGATATGAGCTTCAGAGCAAATGTAGGTAAAATAAGGATAACCCCCAAGTTTATATTAAAGTACCTACGCACGTTTCATCATTATGGTTGTTTCAAACCCTGTGATAGAAGATCCATATGCATATAGATGCTTAACCACAACGGATCCTCAGGGAATACTTTTTTGTATCAAGTTACAGATAACTATGTCCAAAGGTGGATGGATGGTGAGGCAATTTATAGTTATTTTAGGAAGGAAATAGAAAGCAAAAGAATACTTACTTCATTTTCGATTTACTGGCGCAACTGAAGACACCGGTGTTTTGACATCGTTGTGTATCGTCAGTTAGAGGCACTCCCGGACAAGCGAATCTAACAAGAGTCGATTATCTTGTTCATAACTTCAGCGAACAGATTATTCGCCGATCTGTGATGTTTCCCAACAAGTAATAAATTGTTATATACACGATGAACAGCGAGAATCGGAATGATGACTTGCTTAGTTACTCTTAAAACGTTCTTTTTATAACTTTTCTGGTTTTAGTTACTGGCCTGTGTCCATGCTGCAGCATCACCTTGAAGGGTTTAGATGATAAAATCACTCCCAGATCTTATTTTAAGACTAGTACTTATTCGATCGGTTTCATTTTCTTGAACTACTTAATTGCAGTGACGTAAATTAGCCAACATTGCTTGTTAAGAAGTGAAACGCAAACACAGAGATGCACATACACATACAACATGCTTGTATTTAGTCTCCGTCAACCAAATCCACTCACAAATCCACTCGGGTAAATATTAGAAGCCATGCTGTGAGACAGAATACGAAGCCAAGTGACTGGAAAGGGAACTTCTTAATCATACACATATAACTTCCTCCACAGAACCATATAGCTATGTCTGTGTCTAATACGTACATGTTTTCAAGCCACCAAAACATCTATTTTGAGATGAATTTTCATTAACGGTTATGGTCTTTTACTTTATGGCACTTACATTCTATTTGATTGAACATTTTTCAGCTCAAACTTCACTATATGTTTTCATGCAGAAGGCATCTTTAGGAAATTTTTCAATGTCATTATTTTAAATTGCATAATCAGTGAATTATTTTCACACGAACAGTCTATCCTCTTCAAGTCATTCTGTGGTTTAGTAACTATGTGCTGATTCTGCTTTCCTGATGTAATCTATTAAAGTATAAACATGCCCAGACTTGTTACCACAACTGCCAAAGATCAGAGCAATTGCATATTTCCATTTTATTTTTTGCCAATTAATATGTCAGCGATCTCCCTTTGCACCTGTTGAAATAAATTTTTCATCAAGAGTATTCTCTTTACTTGTAATTAGGGATATAATTTTAATCGATAAAAAGTTATTTTCGCCTCGCTACATTAAGTAGTTTAGTCATCGCTTTAGCTGTTACCTTGCCTGGTAACAAATATCAGATGTTCTCACTCAGTCTAAAAATACGGTTTCCGTGAAATTAATTCTTAATTCATTAAAACTTTGCCGCTTTTCGTCAAGAGTCATCAAAAATTACCACTAGATTTTTTGTATCTTTTATCCATCCAGGTGAAAATTCATTGAGAAATTTTATGTGCATCATCCAGTACATCACATCCTAACTAAATTATACAAAACAGAGTATGTCCAGTGAATACGTGAGAGTTGTGTAATTCTGTGACCACATTAACATTAAAATAAACTTCACATAAAATAACTGCTTCAAAATTTGGCACAAATCCAGCAATTTTAGTGGAGGAGGTTAAGTCGATTACATTAAGCCAACTGCTCAACTAGTACTTCTGTTATCAAACTCGAAAGGATAAAAGAGAAAGACGACTTCGGCAGGATTTGAACTCATAACATAAAGAGCTGGAAGAAATGCCACCGAACACACTGTCTGACGCACTAACAATTCTGGCAGCTTGACGCCTATTCACTCAATATAATAAGAGCAGTATACTCTCGTTTATAAATATAAATCTACTAGATTATAGCTTACGTTATTGTATAGAATTAGGCACATAATTTTGTTTGAGAAAATAAAGTCTCCTTCGAAATTTCCTAAAAAAATACCTAGCAAGTCAGAATAGTTTACGCTTTTTGTCTTAGATCGGAAAGAAGTAGCAGGTGATGGAGAGTTTTGCTGAAAGACAAAGGACTCAGGACTTCGAATTTTTCCTAAATGCTCGTGCTGGAAACTTAGATTTTAGGATGTTAAAGAAAGGTTTAGGCTATTCATACCCCTCTATTCAATTCCATACTCCTCTACTGAGATTTATTTGTTACTTCAGTCGATTTTGTGGATGCAATCCACACCGTTTAGGCTTTCACCCTTTGTACAACCATCGAGTTGTGATTTTAACCGAGGACACGCTATCGCCTTGTCTTCAGTCGATTTGCCTGGCAACTGTTTATATTGCTACTTACTAGTTGAACAGCTTGCAATTGGATCATCAACTAGCTGTAACAGCAGTTATTGCAACAGCATACAGATTTTCATCCTGTAAATGTAAAGGAATAAAAATGAATAAAGTCAATGCAAAACAACATGCAAAACTATGCACATGCACACGCGCACAGATTCACTTACGAATTCGCTTTCATGCACATACGCGTACAGTCGCATGAACACAGACACCCATACACTCATACACTCCACACACGCACAAACAAACATACATATACATAAACACACACTTAACAAAGAGTTTGTATATGTTGTATGTCCTTCTTATTCAGGAATTAAAACAAGCAAAATCCAACGCCGACTCTTTTCCTTCATGTGCATTTCGTTGAATGTACAGTTTATTATAAGTGTAACTGAAGCAGTGAAACATTTTTCTGCTGAGCTATTTCATTATTTTTTTTTTACTAAATACATTGCGCATACAATGATCATCATCGTCATCATCATCATGATCATGATCATCATCATCATCAAAAACATCATCATCATCATCATCATCATCATCAACATCATCATTGCATTTTAAACACTTCCAAATGCTCTACATTGCAGTTGAATCAAATACAATATGTCAACAACATAATGTATAAATAAAAAGCATGTAAATAACAACCAAAGAAAAAAAAACATGATACAACGCTAACAATAAAACTAGACAATCAACAATATGCACAACATTAGAATCTACTACATCAACAACTATTTTAACGTCAAGAAAACCAATAGAAACAAAAACGTTAACAACAGCATTAATACTACCAACACCAATTGTAAGCACAACAATAGCGAATGAGAACAAAAGAAAACAGCAATCATTGTAGCAAAACACAACTACAATACTGACAGGCATAAATAGGTACGTATATATATGTGCGTGTGTGTGTATATGTACATATATATATATATATACATACATACATGCACACATATATATATACAAATACATACATATATATATATATATGCATATATATATATATATATATATATATATATATATATATATATATATATATATATATATATATAATGGCATGCAATGTTAGAGAATATTATTCAATGCTAGAATCAAGAATCAATCACATCACTTGACATGCACATAAAGTATACAAGTATACTATATATATATATATATATATATATAAACACATGTATATATGTATGTATGTATATATATATATATATATATATATATATATATATATATATATATATATATATATATATATATATATATATATATATATATATATATATATATATATGTATGTATGTATGTATGTATATACAACAGGAAATATGGAAATATCCATGCATCAATAAAAACTCAAGATTTACAGAAAATCCAATAATAGATACTCCAATAACGATCTATCTAAATAAAGCTTGAATGCAAAGAACCATCCCCACCCTAGCTTAGTTGAATATCTAGATATAATCAGATGTTTATACCAATGTTTTAAAATGGATCCCTTCAATTGTAAGTGTATTTGTATAAGTGTATATATGTTGTTTTTTTATATATATATTTCCTGAATTTACACACCCATATTATTTCTTACATATTAACATTTAAAAGAATGTTACTATATGTATATATATATATATATATATATATATATATATATATATATATATATATATATAGAGAGAGAGAGAGAGAGAGAGAGAGAGAGAGAGAGAGATAGACAGATACACATGTACATTTAGAAGTTTTGTGCATTTACATATGGATCTGTGATTTGGTGTTATGTTTGTACGTATGCATGTATACTTCTATAAATATTATAAATGTTTTAATATTTTTTCGCAGTGGTGAGGGCAGGAGTGTTTATAACACAACATATCTCGATGCTTCGCGATCCATTGTTATTTTATCTCTAAGGTTTCTTAGCTTTAGATCTCCCATCACCAATTCATCATTCTATCTAACAGCGCGTGTATATGAGTTTGTGTATATTTATGTCCGGGCGTGTGTGTTGTGAGTGTGGCATAATGGTTAAGATCCTGGTCTCGTAATAATAAGGTTGTCGTTTCAGTTCCTGAACCGAGTAGTGTTTGATGTTCTTGCTCAAGGCACTTTATTTCATGTTGCTACAGTTTACTCAACTGAAAATGAGTATCAGATCGAAACTGGTGCAACCTCTCCCTCCCTCTAGCACCCAAAAATTTAATTTTCCCCTGTGTCAAGAGTTGAGAGGGTACCTTTGTCGTCTCGCAACTACATAGGTACCTAAAACAATTGGCAGAAGCATGGTGAATGCTAGTAATCGTATCAGTTTGTGAGTGACGGGTGTAGTTATTATGTATATACCTATTACTATTTTAAAGAAATACATGCCTTTGTGAATTACCGGCGAAATAACTTGTGGTTTGTATGTTTATACTTATGCATACAAGCATTCTCTCTGTCTCACACACACACACATTCACATATGGGGTGCAACGTTACGTCTTTGGCCAACTACATATGGCGTTTAAAAGATGATTAAATGGAAGTTCCTGAAACAGCCTGGACCATACGACAATAGGAGCGAACGATACAGACTTTGCTTGACCGAGAAGGTAAGGATCCCAAAAGAATTCGCTTGACCTACAGGCCTTCTTAAATTCCAAAGCTGAGGTGTTTAGTATTTGCCCTCATTAGAGAAACTTCGTGTTAGAGATATGAAGGTCCCGCTTGCTGCCTAGTGAATGAAAATCGTACATTAATGGAAACACCTCGAACTAGTCAAAAGATAAAAATCACAAAGAAGGTGACAACAAACAAACCAACAGGGTATATTAGATTGACGCTCAGGAAAATTGGAAGAAGTCTTTTACATTTCAAGCCAACGCTCTTCTGCGGAAAGAACAGATGAGGAGAGAGAAACTAAAGAGAAAATAACAAGTGTGAGTGAATACACGAGGTCAATGTGTGCGTGTGTATGTGTGTTTTATGAGAGGCGGAGAACTAAGTCCGTGAGGGAAAATTAGTTCCTGAGAAAAAATTAATTCCTGTTCCAAACTGGGATGGGAATCCGAGTGGACTCTGTGCAAGGTCTTCTGAACATAGATGTTGCAGGGAATAGCCAGTCGAGCGGAATTGGCGCATAACTGGGTGTAGTCGTTGCAGTGTATAATGTCACGGAAATGTTCGGCAATCCTTCCTCAATCTTTCATTGAGCATTAAACAAATAATCACGCGTTGCTTTCATTTTGTTTTCTGTATTCTTTTCCCCATAAATTTTGAACTTATATGCGCGTGTATGTGCGTGTGAGTACGCAGATATGCAAACACATGCACTCATACACATTGACCAAAATGATCCACACATGCACATATCAATAGAGGCTAAACAAAAGGATGGTGTGATTTTGTTTGCTATTTCAAGGCATATGAAACAGTAATTCACATGCATTTTACCAACAAAATTTTACTCTTGATGAGAGCAACTGTCTTCAGTCAAGAGGCGCCTATTGGTATTTATCCAAACGAGATAATCTTTTTTTAGCCTGCTAAAATTTATAGCAAATTTTAGCAGATAGAAATCATTTGATGAAAAGTTATCTTTTCACACATACCGATTTGATTGGCTGCAGCAGAAGAAAGAATAACTGAGAAGGAAATAAAACGAGAGTAACGACAAAATACGTGTTGCTCAGTGTGGAATCATGTATATATATATATATATATATATATATATATATATATATATATATATATATATATATATATATATATATATATCAGTAAATAAATATATCTGTGTGTGTGTTTGTGTATCATTGTTCAGTTTTATTTCAAGATTTCTTCCCAATAGTGAAAGAGTCGGTTTCTAACCCAGATTCAAGGCTCTTTCATTGGAATTTCAACATCAACATGGTATTTTTGCTTGTATGTATGTATGTATTTATGTATATGTGCAGATTTGTATGTTTTGTTTTATTATGTATTCTCATGCATATCGTTGCATATCTAGACATGCTCATATATATTTAAATGCTAAACTTCAGGAAAGTTTTACAGATTTTTACAGTATCTATGTATATATATACACACATATATATATGAGGATATATATAACTTCATTGTATATATGCTAGAGAGCGAGAGGGGGGGAGAGAAATAAAGGAGATATTTGTTAAAAGAATAGAAGTATAAAGAAAAGAAACTGAAAGTCTTATATTTAATTAACTGGTTTCACAGTTTTATAATTTTCAAAATTAGTACCCTGATACTAAATATTTTTGTGATCGTTTAACACAGAAAGGGCGAGTGACACTTCTTCACATTTGACAGTGTTAACTCTCAAGATGAACTTGAATATAGAAATATGCCTGGTAGTACGCTTGGTTGCTTGCATTTCTTTTCTGTTCTAGTCGTCCTTGAATAGTTTTATATAAAGATTAAGGGTTAGTTCCTACGTGACATGATCAAAAGAATTTGTGAAAATGTACTGGTAAGTTTTTTATTCATGTCTTTATGTCAGTTTGATGTTTTATCAAAAGCAGCCGGCTAGTTCCTTGATAACGTCATTATTCAATTTCATAGATTCATTTGATGTTAGTAAAGATTTCTCAACTAGAAAGCAATGAGCTCTAGTTTCAAATTCTCGATAGTGATATGCACTATATCAGTTGGATACGCAGTTAGAGACTATTCAGTAATTGTTTACACTTTTTGAAGAAAAAAATTTTTCATTTGTCCGTATTTGATCCATGACCTCATCAGAACAAAATTAAAGAGGGAAAATTAGAAATTTTGGTGGTCTGTTTGTTAAAAAACGTCTAAATGTTCTCTTAGAAGAATCTGTTTCGTCCTAGAATCTTGTATTTCTTGCTTATGAATAGTGAATCTGGTTCTCAAGGTAAATTTTATTAATCAAATGTGATTTTCGTTACAATGATAACATTTGATAGCATAAATGGAATGAAGGTGACAGACTTCTAGTCACTTTTATTCATTGCAAGATGTTCATAATGAATAATTTTAATAATTAAAGATAGGGATTTCTTTTGTGTTATCACAAACTCTCAGCTTTGATTTGTGTTTGTGCTACTGACGCTGATTCAAAATTAATACTACATACATACACATACATAATCATACATATACATACACCTATATATATATACCTGTGTAGGCACACATACATATATATTTATGTATGTATGTCTGTGCCTCATAATAGAAATTTGCCATCTACCTTTAATTCTTTGTAATTCTTTTATTCTTCTGTATATCACAATGTCGATTCAAAACAAATCATTATTAAAAAATATATAATGTGGGAGAAAAGTTAATGCAAATTCTAAATAAATATCTTATTTCAAAATTTGTTTCAGTAGCTTTGTAAATCAATTGAATATAACAGTACTACCCTCAAACGTTGCCTTTGTTGTACTCGTGTCTCTAATTCCATTGATAATAACTGCCAGTTTCCTTATTATTTCTCAATAATCTTTGAAATATTGTGACTATTCTTATGTATTGCAGTTGATATTTTTTGTATTTTCTCTCTAACTTTTTGGTTAATACTGATGATGATCTTAAAAAATATTCTTTGTTTCTTAACGTCAATATATCTGAGTGTGTGTGCGCGTGCATATATATACGCACATATATATCTATGTATGTGCATACATATATACATATATACATTTATGTATGTGTGTGTGTATGTGTATATATATATATATATATATATATATATATATATATAGACATACAAACATACACATAAAAACGCGCACACATACATG
>NC_142931.1:27505116-27507616 GCF_046866305.1 Octopus bimaculoides | reverse complement strand
ATATCAGTAAAAATTTATAAAAATTTGAAGTAAAAACAGTTTATCTTCTGTCTGAGGGTCAAAAACATATCTCAGGAATATGTTCTTAACCCCCAGACTTACTTCTGTGCTATTTCAACCTCCATCTTTTATATATAGAATTTTGGTTTGTATAGATCTCTTATGTTTTTCACCTATACACACACACACTAAACTCCCGCTCTTTTAAGCTGTATCATAAACTATATATACATAAACAGTCCTGTCACCCACCTACAGGTTTTAAAAATCTGATAGCTAGCATTAATAGGATATTAAACGTATCTTCTAAACAAATATCTGATAAGGAAGTCCCCTACTATAATAATGCCCTAGTTAACTGCGGCTTTAAAGATAAAATATATTACAACTATTTAAGTTAAAATATAAATCGAAAAATGGACCAAAAAATAAACATAGGAAAATAATTTGGTACGCCCTCCTTTCTCCTTTAATATTAAGATTAACGTAGACTAGAAATTCCTGTCTCTTTTAGATAAACATTTTCCAATAAATCATAAATATAGGAATATTTTTAACAGATGTTGAATAAAAAATATCATACAGCTGCTGCACCATGAAGAACATTATAACTCGCAAAAATCACCAAGAGACCACTCCTAGTTGTAACTGTCGAGAACCTGAAGGTTACCCACTTGGCCAGGCGTGTACGATAAACTCCATCATAGATAAAGTTGAAGTTACAGCTATGCTCCAAAAGAAATCTACTGAAAAGAATTACATCGGGTTATGTGAGGGCGAATTCAAGGGAAGTTATGCAAACCACCTACCTTTTTCCGGAACATCGATAAAAGTAATGCAACTAAGTTGGCTAGCCATGTATGGAATTTGAAGAGCAGCCACACACCACCTACAACTAAGTGGAGAATAGTGGATAAATCCAAGCCATATGTTAATGGATCTAAGAAATGCAACATGTGTAGCAGAAAGATTTCATATTCTTCTTCGATCTAGCAATTCCAGCACACTGCTCAATTCGATATCTGAAATTTTAGCTGGTTACTTTTATAGAATTGGAGGGCACCAGCTGCTCTGGATTGAGTTTCGAAGACTTAGACGTATTTTCTGTTATTGTATTTTCTGTTCTAAACCAGTTCTGTTATTGTGTTCTAAACCAGTTCTGTTATTGTGTTCTAAACCAGGTCTGCAATCAGTGAGGACGAGGACCGTAATTCTTAATTTCGTCTCTATTTTTTCTCATTCCATTTTTTGCACCTGAATTAATAAACTGTGCATCATCATACCCAATTTTGTAAACTTCTCCTTTTCCTACAACACAATCACACAAACACATACATTTCAAACAAAAGGAAGATCATGTCACACTGCAAATACCAAAATCAAATCACCTTTAAAAAGTGTTTTGCAAACTGGCTCATATTAAACACACTATACATAACTATTAAACATACACAAAGACAAATCATGACGAGCCTTTGCTAATATATACAATGACACACATAATAAACTTTATTAGATGACACTGGTTCGCTGTATTTCTGATGGTGGGAATGAACAGAGATATTTGTGCACTCGCGTCTGAGAGTCTGTGTCATTGGCCGAGTAGATCTAGGGACACTATCATGAAGTTTGTTCAAAATACTGACAGTCAAGGCCAGGGGGTCTTCCAGATTGTGACCTTTGGCGTCAATTGTCCAGGGGGCGTGCGAAAGCATGAATATATTGGTCCCTGGTAAATAACATATTTCATACTGCGCAGTAGCATTGATTTGTTCTGACGGACAGTAACATTGCTGAATGGGCTGTAGTTTGTGCTTTTTTTTTAATATAGAATTATTCTTGTGTCAACATTTCTCTCCAGTTGTTAGCACCCGATAAGAATTTTTTCACAGATAAGCTCCATTAATCGCAATTTTTGCAAGAGCTTTCGTTTGAACTCGTATGGTGTAGGGAAGTGGGCATCATGAAGTATTCGTCCAACAAAGATAAAAATATTTTAGTATGTTTCAGATTTGAACTTCGGCACGCTGTCTCTTCTTCCCTTAACCGGCTCGTTTGTTTTTTCCATAGCGTCCCCAACTTCTTCGCATCTCTATTACATATATTGGAGATATTTTTGCCCACACCAGTCTACTGTATACGGTAATATTCAAAACCTGAAGCTGCTTTAAAAAAAAAAATGGCAGACTGCAACTTCCAGAGATTCATTTACATGCGAGAGTCATTGATTTATATATTGAGGATGCCATTGTCTGGTCAAACTTTTAACCTAGCAAGGGCCAATTTAAGGATACTACTACATCGCAAACAGAAATACAGTTTATTTTCGTAGTTACTGACAAGGATTTCTATGAAGACTAAAGACAGAAATGGCCGAAGTATTGAGCCTTGTGGGATAGATACATTGTTGAGTGTTGGAAATGAGTATTGAATTGGAAGAGTTATCTTGACGGGTTTCTCATTAATGTAACGTTCAATCCACCTTTGCGCGTTGACATTA